>NC_080023.1:92388571-92692857 GCF_030020395.1 Manis pentadactyla
TATTTAAAATTCTGCACATTAAAATCTGATTTTCGTAACAGTCTTTCATTTGTTATTCTGTCCTTAAAATGCTTAAATGAGATATACTATTTTTGTAATACTGACTGAAAATATGTGTCATTTTTCACTTAAAGGAGTGTGTTTCAAAGGAAAGTTAAGCACAGATTCTTTTTTAATCATCATTTTTAGTTTTGTCTTACTACTTAAGTTTTCTGAAGTATGAACTCCAAACACGTCAGCGGTTTTATCTGAAAATGTAATGCTCCATTTTTGTTCTTCTCAGATATATACTGGTTTTGATAGGGATAACTTCACTGTCTTCTATATAAAAGCATTTGTAATTATTCTTAGACTTAGTTTACTATTTCATTATTTTTGTGAATGTGTTGACTGAGCACTTTGAATTTAAAATTGTCATTTTTTATCTTTAGGCTCCCTGGAGATTCACGAACAAGAATAGGATTCATGACCTTTGATAGCACTGTTCATTTCTACAATTTACAAGAAGGATTATCACAGCCTCAAATGTTGATTGTGTCTGATATAGATGGTAAGCAGTGAATAAAATAAGACTTCGTAGCTGTGAACTTTGGAATTGAGACAACTTTATTTGACAATATATATCATAATGCTGTAAGGATAATTTAGTGCACTTTGTTTTTTAAAAAAAATAATTGTTTACTAAAAAACACTTGATTCTAAGATTTTTATACCTGTGTGTGCACACACACAGGCAGACACATGTGTATAATACATCAGAGTATATATAATTAATAAAGCAATATTATAGTACCCATTATATGTATGGCTTGATAAAACCTAAGATTTTTAAATTTATTATATTCTTTGGACTTATCTGTTGATTAAAATATGTTTTCCCTATAGATGTTTTTCTACCTACACCGGATAGCTTACTTGTGAATCTATATGAAAGTAAAGAGGTTGTAAAATATATGTTATTTCATCTGTTTACTAAAATGCTTAATGTTTCTTTACTTAGTATAACAATATAGCAGTAGACAGTATAGGTAACATATCTGTTGACTTCTCAGTTTATAGTCCCCCAAAATGTAGTGGCACATCTTATACTCTGCAGTGTTTTGAAGAAGAATATTGCCTTGATTTCTCAGTAATTCAACTTTTAATCTTTGTTTTCCCAGCTTATAAAGGACCTACTGAATGCATTACCAAATATGTTCACCAACACAAGAGAAACACACAGTGCCCTTGGTCCCGCACTTCAGGCTGCCTTTAAATTAATGTCTCCAACAGGCGGCCGTGTGTCTGTATTTCAGACACAGTTACCTTCCTTGGGTGCAGGACTTCTGCAGTCTAGAGAAGATCCTAATTAGAGATCAAGCACAAATGTATTCTGTTTTATTTCTCTGTCAAAATATTCAAAGTGTATTTTGTATTTCTATAAATTGTGTAATTATTTGACTTTTCTACTTCATTAATAGCAAAAAAATTAGTAAGAATTTAACTTGAATTATTGCTTTGGCTTTGTATTGCAGTGTGTTCTCTTTATTACCTTATTTGCAGGGCAGAAATTTGGAAATCATTTAACTCCTTCATTTTAGAGATGAGGAAACAGATTAAACTGTCTTGCCAAAGGTTAAATAACTTCAGTGGTAGAGATGTGATTTGATTTTCTGTTTCTGGTGGTTTTTTCTATTACACAAGTGATAATACTTAGTAAATCTGAGATACTATAATTTAACATGCTTGTGCTAATAAACTTTTAAGTTATACAGGCAATACAAACTGTAAACGTGTATATAAATAAATAAAACAAATCTTTAATAACCTCAAGATAAGAGCATTTAGTTATACAAACACACACAAATAAGCATAATTGGGCATCATACATCGATACTATATTTTTTAACTGACTTTTCATTGGAGAGTTTAGTGTGAACATTTTCTGAGATTCCTAAAAATTGTCTTTAAAAATTATTTTTCTGTAAATGTGTTAAGTACTTGATTAAATTAATCACCTTCTAGCTACTGAATAATTATCACCAGTGTTTTCATTATTTAAAACAAAGAATATGAGGCTGAATATTATTTGGGTCTTATATGAAGATTTAGTCAGGGTATTTTAATCTCTTATTTCAAATAATAAATGAAATAGAACAATCATTTTTGTTCTGTATATGTTTTGTCTGCCCTCGACTTAGATATAAGAAAATGCTACAACTAATAATGAGTATGAATTAAACAATTTTAATACCATCATGAACCTTTAGCAACATACTCAGTTTTTCTTCAGGATAAATTCCTACAAGTGAAATTATTGGGTCAAAAAGCATAGTTTTATTTCAGATATTAATGCATTTTACTTATTGGATTTTTTTTTTATCAACCTGTTCTCTTAAGGACTTTGATCTTCTAGCCACCATTAAGTATTGTTGCTTTATTCTTCACCAGTTTGCTGGAGAAAATTAGCACCATATTTTACTTTTTATAGAAACTGTATTTTTAAGGTACTTTTGAGAAACTAACTTTAAAATAAATTGGGGCAAGATAGTTTTTAAATTCATCAAAAAGTATAGCTAGCATTCAGTTCATTGATCCATTGCAGTCCTTTATAGAATACTGAGGTGTTTTTGTACACAGGACGGTGTTTTATGTTTACTGAATTCTTTGATACAGTTTTGTTTTTCTCTACTTTAATTATCAGAAATATTCTCTATCCTGCTGGGACTCCAAAGCTTAAGTATTTGTTCTGGTTTATGTGTTCTTTTGAATCTCAGTAAACTCTAGTATAATAATTATATACTATAATGAAGAGGATTGAAACCTTTTGCTGTGCAATGCAGCACAGTGATTAAGAACTTGGAGCCTGGTTCTTAGAATTTTAACTTGATCTCCAGGGGCACCTTCTCAGCTCAAGTGTTCTCACACCCATAGGAAAAAACCTTCCTTAATCTACTGATCGCTCATGCTGCTACATAATAGTAAATAATAATGGTTAATAGCTCACTCTGGAGCCAGACTTCTTGGGTTTCTATTTCAGACACCACCAATAAATATGGGTTAAATTACTTAATAATTTTTTGCCTCAGTTTCCTCATCTGTAAAATGTAGATAACACTATGAGATACATGTTTTTATGAGAGTTAAATAATTTAATGTATATAACACACTTGAGCAATGCTAGCACATTAAGCACTTTATAAATGTAAGCAAATACTACTCTTATAGGAAATCTGTACCAACTGCCTAGATTTTTTTTTCCTGCCTAGTTTTTTTTTAAACTTTTCAGCTTGATAGGGGCAGAGGATATACTCCTCCTCATTCTAGGAGAGCTGTAGGAATATGTGCATAATTAAAATTTTCTATCTCTTATTTAATGACCTGTTGACTTAGGTTGTACAGCATCTTGGCCCTGCAACTGATTTTTATAAGAAACTTGCTTTAGATTGATCAGGGCAGCAGATGGCAGTGGATCTGTTCCTTTTGAGATCACAGTATTCTGATCTTGCTTCTCTAGGTAAGGAGTCTTTATCTGTTTACATAAGTATTTTTAGTATATAATTAAATCTAAACTCTTTAGTAATAGCTCTCAACATTTGAGGGAGAAAGGCATGTGAATTAGATACATAATATCTATGGAAATTACCAGTACACTTTAAAACACTATGCAAATATAAATTCTCTTACTATTTGTTTTTAAATCCAATTCTCTTACTATTCTCCTCCACAATAGACCTTGTCATACATTATATTTTTTTTTTTTTTTTAAATAATTATTTTTTATTGAAGGGTAGTTGACACACAGTATTACATTACATGAGTTTCAAGTGTACAACACAGTGGTAGAACATTTATATACATAATTCTAGGTTCCAGCTATCACCCTACCAGGCTGTTACAATATCTTGACTATATTCCTTATGCTATACATTACATCCCGGTTACTTATTTATTTTACCATTGGAAGTCTGTACTTTTTTTTTTTTTTTTTTTTGTGAGGGCATCTCTCATATTTATTGATCAAATGGTTGTTAACGACAATAAAATTCTGTATAGGGGAGTCAATGCTCAATGCACAATCACTAATCCACCCCAAGCCTAATTTTCATCAGTCTCCAATCTTCTGAGGCAAAACAAACAAGTTCTTACATGTAGAACAAATTCTTACATAATGAATAAGTTACATAGTGAACAGTACAAGGGCAGTCATCACAGAAACTTTCGGTTTTGCTCATGCATTATGAACTATAAACAGTCAGTTCAAATATGAATACTCATTTGGTTTTTATACTTGATTTATATGTGGATACCACATTTCTCTCTTTATTATTATGATTTTTAATAAAATGCTGAAGTGGTAGGTAGATACAAGATAAAGGTAGAAAACATACTTTGGTGTTGTAAGAGAGCAAATGTAGATGATCAGGTGTGTGCCTGTAGACTATGTGTTAATCCAAGCTAGACCAGGGCAATAAAACATCCACGTATGCAGAAGATTTCTCTCAGAACAGGGGGGGTGAGGTTCTAAGCCTCACCTCTGTTGATCCCCAATTTCTCACCTGATGGCCCCCCTGCGACTGTGCCTGTCTTAGGTTGTTCCTCCCTTGAGGAATCTTACCCGTCTCTGGCTAACCAGTCATCTTCCGGGGCCATACAGGGAAATGTGAAGTTGGTAAGTGAGAGGGAAGCCTTATTGTTTGAAAAGGTTACCTTTTTACTTCTTTGCATATTTATGCCCTGTGGCTTCTATGCCCAGCATTTGTCTTGAGGTATCTTTACCACTTGGAAGAATTATGATACTCGGTAAATTTGATATGAGGCACGAATTCTATTTAAGGGTTGTAATTAGGAAGGAAGAAGAAAAGCTATAGAAGTAGCAGGCGGAAGAAAACATGGGAAGATTGATTATTTCTTTGATATATCTTCTTGTAGAGTAACTTCAGCATGTATAGGTTTTAAGCTACTACTTAAATTGCACACACACATTAACATAATAGGAGTATAGTTACATAACCAAAGCATATCTGTAATTACCAGCCATCTCCAGTGAAACCAAGAAAACCAGTTAGGCACCTTAGGCATTTGTGAAAACTTATCTATGATATGGTGGATATTGTCCAACTGAACTTGAACAGTCTGAGAGAAATCAGACAAATTAAAACAACCCATTCCTGGGGACTGTTTACATGCCATATGTTTTTTTAACAGTAAATAGTTTGTAGTTGTAAGACTTTGGAGTGCTACAATTTGCACTTCTCCAAATTCTTGGTTGAGTTCCAACAGTATAGATCCAGTCCAATTTTGTTGTTTTACTGTATGCACAGGCCAGCTTAGATGTCTCCTTCCTCATTCCCATGGCAAGTCCAGGAACTTGTGGGATGAGTGCATCTACAGCTGTAGCAGTGCGTGGATCTTTGTTGGGGTTTTTTGATGATCATCTTCTGGCATGAGTCTTCCAGAGAGTGCAGATGTTGGAAGTTCTTTTTCATATCGTATCTTAGTTCATTTTCGGGGTAGCCCAATTAGGCTTTGATCCTCTGTATAAACACAAACAGACCCTTTGCCTACACTTTTATATGCCCTTTATACCCTTGTGTAGAACTCGTTGGAGGTTACCACACAGGAACTGCCTTTTTTTTTTTTTTTTTTTGCTATCACTCATCTACACTTACATGACGAATATTATGTTTACTAGGCTCTCCGCTATACCAGGTCTCCCCTATAAACCCCTTTACAGTTACTGTCCATCAGCATAGCAAAATGTTGTAGAATCACTACTTGCCTTCTCTGTGTTGTACAGCCCTCCCTTTTCTCCTACCCCCCCATGCATGTTAATCTTAATACCCCCCTACTTCTCCCCCCCTTATCCCTCCCTACCCACCCATCCTCCCCAGTCCCTTTCCCTTTGGTACCTGTTAGTCCATTCTTGAGTTCTGTGATTCTGCTGCTGTTTTGTTCCTTCAGTTTTTCCTTTGTTCTTATATTCCACAGATAAGTGAAATCATTTGGTATTTCTCTTTCTCTGCTTGGCTTGTTTCACTGAGCATAATACCCTCCAGCTCCATCCATGTTGCTGCAAATGATTGGATTTGCCCTTTTCTTATGGCTGAGTAGTATTCCATTGTGTATATGTACCACATCTTCTTTATCCATTCATCTATTGATGGACATTTAGGTTGCTTCCAATTCTTGGCTATTGTAAATAGTGCTGCAATAAACATAGGGGTGCATCTGTCTTTCTCAAACTTGATTGCTGTGTTCTTAGGGTAAATTCCTAGGAGTGCAATTCCTGGGTCAAATGGTAAGTCTGTTTTGAGCATTTTGATGTACCTCCATACTGCTTTCCACAATGGTTGAACTAGTTTACATTCCCACCAGCAGTGTAGGAGGGTTCCCCTTTCTCCACAGCCTCGCCAACATTTGTTGTTGTTTGTCTTTTGGATGGCAGCCATCCTTACTGGTGTGAGGTGATACCTCATTGTAGTTTTAATTTGCATTTCTCTGATCATTAGCGATGTGGAGCATCTTTTCATGTGTCTGTTGGCCAGCTGTATTTCTTTTTTGGAGAACTGTCTGTTCAGTTCCTCTGCCCATTTTTTAATTGGGTTATTTGTTTTTTGTTTGTTGAGGCGTGAGAGCTCCTTATATTCTGGACGTCAAGCCTTTATCGGATGTGTCATTTTCAAATATATTCTCCCATACTGTAGGGATCCTTCTTGTTCTGTTGATGGTGTCTTTTGCTGTACAGAAGCTTTTCAGCTTAATATAGTCCCACTTACTCATTTTTGCTGTTGTTTTCCTTGCCCGGGGAGATATGTTCAAGAAGAGGTCACTCATGTTTATGTCTAAGAGGTTTTTGCCTATGTTTTCTTCCAAGAGTTTAATGGTTTCATGGCTTACATTCAGGTCTTTGATCCATTTTGAGTTTACTTTTGTATATGGGGTTAGACAATGGTCCAGTTTCATTCTCCTACATGTAGCTGTCCAGTTTTGCCAGCACCACCTGTTGAAGAGACTGTCATTTCGCCATTGTATGTCCATGGCTCCTTTATGAAATATTAATTGACCATATATGTCTGGGTTAATGTCTGGATTCTCTAGTCTGTTCCATTGGTCTGTGGCTCTGCTCTTGTGCCAGTACCAAATTGTCTTGATTACTATGGCTTTATAGTAGAGCTTGAAGTTGGGGAGTGAGATCCCCCCTACTTTATTCTTCTTTCTCAGGATTGCTTTGGCTATTCGGGGTCTTTGGTGTTTCCATATGAATTTTTGAATTATTTGTTCCAGTTCATTGAAGAATGTTGCTGGTAGTTTCATAGGGATTGCATCAAATCTGTATATTGCTTTGGGCAGGATGGCCATTTTGACGATATTAATTCTTCCTAGCCACGAGCATGGGATGAGTTTCCATCTGTTAGTGTCCCCTTTAATTTCTCTTAAGAGTGACTTGTAGTTTTCAGAGTATAAGTCTTTCACTTCTTTGGTTAGGTTTATTCCTAGGTATTTAATTTTTTTGGATGCAATTGTGAATGGAGTTGTTTTCCTGATTTCTCTTTCTGTTGGTTCATTGTTAGTATACAGGAAAGCCACAGATTTCTGTGTGTTGATTTTGTATCCTGCAACTTTGCTGTATTCCGATATCAGTTCTAGTAGTTTTGGGGTGGAGTCTTTAGGGTTTTTTATGTACAGTATCATGTCATCTGCAAATAGTGACAGTTTAACTTCTTCTTTACCAATCTGGATTCCTTCTATTTCTTTGTTTTGTCTGATTGCCGTGGCTAGGACCTCCAGTACTATGTTAAATAACAGTGGAGAGAGTGGGCATCCCTGTCTAGTTCCCGATCTCAGAGGAAATGCTTTCAGCTTCTCGCTGTTCAATATAATGTTGGCTGTGGGTTTATCATAGATGGCCTTTATTATGTTGAGGTACTTGCCCTCTATTCCCATTTTGCTGAGAGTTTTTCACATGAATGGATGTTGAACTTTGTCAAATGCTTTTTCAGCATCTATGGAGATGATCATGTGGTTTTTGTCTTTCTTTTTGTTGATGTGGTGGATGATGTTGATGGACTTTCGAATGTTGTACCATCCTTGCATCCCTGGGATGAATCCCACTTGGTCATGGTGTATGATCCTTTTGATGTATTTTTGAATTCGGTTTGCTAATATTTTGTTGAGTATTTTTGCATCTACGTTCATCAGGGATATTGGTCTGTAGTTTTCTTTTTTGGTGGGGTCTTTGCCTGGTTTTGGTATTAGGGTGATGTTAGCTTCATAGAATGAGTTTGGGAGTATCCCCTCCTCCTCTATTTTTTGGAAAACTTTAAAGAGAATGGGTATTATGTCTTCCCTGTATGTCTGATAAAATTCCGAGGTAAATCCATCTGGCCCGGGGGTTTTGTTCTTTGGTAGTTTTTTGATTACCTCTTCAATTTCGTTGCTGGTAATTGGTCTGTTTAGATTTTCTGTTTCTTCCTGGGTCAATCTTGGAAGGTTATATTTTTCTAGGAAGTTGTCCATTTCTCCTAGGTTTCCCAGCTTGTTAGCATATAGGTTTTCATAGTATTCTCCAATAATTCTTTGCATTTCCGTGGGGTCCGTCGTGATTTCTCCTTTCTCGTTTCTGATACTGTTGATTTGTGTTGACTCTCTTTTCTTCTTAATAAGTCTGGCTAGAGGCTTATCTATTTTGTTTATTTTCTCAAAGAACCAGCTCTTGGTTTCATTGATTTTTGCTATTGTTTTATTCTTCTCAATTTTATTTATTTCTTCTCTGATCTTTATTATGTCCCTCCTTCTGCTGACCTTAGGCCTCATCTGTTCTTCTTTTTCCAATTTCGATAATTGTGACATTAGACCATTCATTTGGGATTGCTCTTCCTTTTTTAAATATGCTTGGATTGCTATATACTTTCCTCTTAAGACCGCTTTTGCTGTGTCCCACAGAAGTTGGGGCTTAGTGTTGTTGTTGTCATTTGTTTCCATATATTGCTGGATCTCCATTTTGATTTGGTCATTGATCCATTGATTATTTAGGAGCGTGTTGTTAAGCCTCCATGTGTTTGTGAGCCTCTTTGCTTTCTTTGTACAGTTTATTTCTAGTTTTATGCCTTTGTGGTCTGAAAAGTTGGTTGGTAGGATTTCAATCTTTTGGAATTTTCTGAGGCTCTTTTTGTGGCCTAGTATGTGGTCTATTCTGGAGAATGTTCCATGTGCACTTGAGAAGAATGTATATCCTGTTGCTTTTGGATGTAGAGTTCTATAGATGTCTATTAGGTCCATCTGCTCTACTGTGTTGTTCAGTGCTTCCGTGTCCTTACTTATTTTCTGCCCAGTGGATCTATCCTTTGAGGTGAGTGGTGTGTTGAAGTCTCCTAGAATGAATGCATTGCAGTCTATATCCCCCTTTAGTTCTGTTAGTATTTGTTTCACATATGCTGGTGCTCCTGTGTTGGGTGCATATATATTTAGAATGGTTATATCCTCTTGTTTGACTGAGCCCTTTATCATTATGTAGTGTCCTTCTTTATCTCTTGTTACTTTCTTTGTTTTGAAGTCTATTTTGTCTGATATTAGTACTGCAACCCCTGCTTTCTTCTCACTGTTGTTTGCTTGAAATATGTTTTTCCATCCCTTGACTTTTAGTCTGTACATGTCTTTGGGTTTGAGGTGAGTTTCTTGTAAGCAGCATATAGATGGGTCTTGCTTTTTTATCCATTCTGTTACTCTGTGTCTTTTGATTGGTGCATTCAACCCATTAACATTTAGGGTGAGTATTGAAAGATATGTACTTATTGCCATTGCAGGCTTTAAATTCGTGGTTACCAAAGGTTCAAGGTTAGCCTCTTTAGTATCTTACTGCCTAACTTAGCTCGCTTATTGAGCTGTTATATACACTGTCTGGAGATTCTTTTCTTCTCTCCCTTCTTGTTCCTCCTCCTCGATTCTTCATATATTGGGTGTTTTGTGCTGTGCTCTTTCTAGGAGTGCTCCCATCTAGAGCAGTCCCTGTAAGATGTTCTGTAGAGGTGGTTTGTGGAAAGCAAATTCCCTCAGCTTTTGTTTGTCTGGGAATTGTTTAATCCCACCGTCATATTTGAATGATAGTCGTGCTGGATACAGTATCCTTGGTTCAAGGCCCTTCTGTTTCATTGTATTAAATATATCATGCCATTCTCTTCTGGCCTGTAGGGTTTCTGTTGAGAAATCTGACGTTAGCCTGATGGGTTTCCCTTTATAGGTGACCTTTTTCTCTCTAGCTGCCTTTAACACTCTTTCCTTGTCCTTGATCTTTGCCATTTTAATTATTATGTGTCTTGGTGTTGCCCTTCTTTGATCCTTTCTGTTGGGGGTTCTGTGTATTTCCGTGGTCTGTTTGATTACTTCCTCCCCCAGTGTGGGGAAGTTTTCAGCAATTATTTCTTCTAAGATACTTTCCATCTCTTTTCCTCTCTCTTCTTCTTCTGGGACCCCTATAATACGGATATTGTTCCTTTTAGATTGGTCACACAGTTCTCTTAATATTGCTTCATTCCTGGAGATCCTTTTGTCTCTCTCTATGTCAGCTTCTATGCGTTCCTGTTCTCTGATTTCAATTCCATCAATGGCCTCTTGCATTCTATCCATTCTGCTTATAAACCCTTCCAGAGTTTGTTTCATTTCTGCGATCTCCTTTCTGGCATCTGTGATCTCTTTCCGGACTTCATCCCATTTTTCTTGCGTATTTCTCTGCATCTCTGTCAGCATGTTTATGATTCTTATTTTGAATTCTTTGTCAGGAAGACTGGTTAGGTCTGTCTCCTTCTCTGGTGTTGTCTCTGTGATCTTTGTCTGCCTGTAGCTTTGCCTTTTCATGGTGATAGGAATAGTCTGCAGAACTGGGACGAGTGACGGCTGGAAGGACTTCCTTTCTTGTTGGTTTGTGGCCCTCCTCTCCTGGGAGAACAGCGGCCTCTAGTGGCTTGTGCTGCGCAGCTGCGCGCAGACAGGGTTTCTGCTTCCTGCCCGGCTGCTATGGACTTAATCTCCGCTGTTGCTGTGGGCGTGGCCTGGCTCGGGCAGCTACTCCAAAATGGTGGAGTCGCGTTGGAGCGGGAGCTGCTGGGAGGCTATTTATCTCTGTAAGGGGCCTCCCTGCTCCCTGCAGCCCAGGGGTTAGGGTGCCCAGAGATCCCGGATTCCCTACCTCTGGATTAAGTGACCCGCCCTGCCCCTTTAAGACTTCCAAAAAGCACCCGCGAAAACAAAACAACGACCACAAAAAAAAAACAAGAAAAAAAAATTTAAAAAAAAAAAAAAGGTGGTCGTTCGTTTTTCTTTATTCTCCGGTGCCAGCCTCAGGCCTCTGCTCACCGGTCTTTCTGCCCTGTTTCCCTAGTATTGGGGTCCCTGTCCCTTTAAGACTTCCAAAAAGCGCTCGCCAAAACAAAGCAGCATAAAAGCAAAAAAAAAAAAAAAATGGTCGCGCGCTTTTCTTATGTCCTCTGACGCCCAGCCTCCAGTGCCTGCTCACTGTTCTTGCTGCCCTGTTTTCCCAGTATCGAGGGCCCTGCACTCTGGCCCGGATGGCTGGAGCTGGGTGTTCGGCAGCCCTGGGCTCCGTCTCCCTCCCGCTCTGCCTGCTCTTCTCCCGCCGGGAGCTGGGGGGAGGGGCGCTCGGCTCCCGCGGGGCCGGGGCTTGTATCTTACCCCCTTCGCGAGGCGCTGGGTTCTCTCAGTTGTGGATGTGGTCTGGATATTGTCCTGTGTCCTCTGGTCTTTATTCTAGGAAGGGTTGTCTTTGTTATATTTTCATAGATATATGTTGTTTTGGGAGGAGATTTCCGCTGCTCTACTCACGCCGCCATCTTCCGCCCCTCTCTACATTATATTTTATAAATGTTTTCTCAGATTTATGTATTCTTATTTTGACAGGTTAGGTTTTCCCATTATGACTAAGATTGCATCATAATATAGAATCTGTACTACTGTTGGACAAGTAGAATATTATTATTTCTGTTGCTGATACTTTTTATATTTCTCTCTGAAGCTTGCATGTCCAAGTATTCTGCAGGTTGCATCTATTATTACCTGTCTTTCCACTATACCCACAATCCTTCACAAGCAGAAAAGTTACAAAAAGACTTAAAGCGATATCTCACAAGAAAAATTGGATTTGAAGCTGTAATGAGAATAAGGTGCACTAAAGGTATGAAATTATAGAAATTATATGCTTTCATCAAAATTAACTTCCTGTGATTACCTATAAAGATCATTCACCATAAAGAACTTTTTGCTTGATTCAGTTAGCTGTAACGTGTTTTAAATATGTATAGGTACTAAATAATCAACACCAATTTTTTAAAGTAATCTGAATAAATGGGCAAAAGTAATATTTTGATTTATTAAGAAGAACTTAAGAAAAGGCCACATTGGAGGTGATTTTAGAAGGAGAATTAGAGGACTAGGAGAGATCTTAAGTGAAAATGGTCAAATTACTAATCTTCACCTTCATAATCATTCAAATAGTCTTCAATTTACATTACCTCTGTTTTCTGTGAATGTTTGCTGGAGAGATTTGGATCCCTCGTTTTAATTCTTAAATGGTGGAACAGTATCCCTCATTTAATTTTGTATGTTTGTCTGACTTCAAATCACATATGGGAAAATTATAAGGTTATCAATACTAATATCAATTTGTGAAATATGTAGCCTTCCTTTTATATAACCTGCATTGGTTTTTTAAATCAGTATTTTAGAACACCTACCCAAACCCCAATCTACTCTCTTGTTATCCTTGTGATTCCGGATCAGAGACTTTTTCTTACTTTGAAACGTACCTTTAGCCTGAAGTGAAGATGCTACTGTTACCCCATCTTCTATAACAAGTTTTCTCATCCGTAGGTCTTTCAATGCACACTTTTCATGGAAACTTCTTTGTCCGTTCCACTGATTTGTTATCCCTCGCCAACATCAATCCTGATGCTGGATTTGCAGTACAGCTGTCAATTGAAGAAAGTTTGACAGATACTTCCTTAGTGTGCTTCCAAACAGCCCTACTATATACATCAAGCAAAGGTAATGTTTACAGAAATGGGATACAACCTGCGGCAGTAATTCCCTCTCCTTTCACATGCTGGAGAAAATGGGGGGAAAGAAGGAACATACGGTTTTGAAGTAATGGAATTTGCATTAATCAAATATGTGTTCCATTCTTTTTTAACTCATTTTTTAAATCTCTAAATAATACCTTTTTTGACTCATGGAAGACTTATATTCCTAGAATCATATGTGTCCAGTAAACAGCTCATGTTAAATCCAGCTGTGCCATGCCATCCTTAGCATTATTTCTTGCCCCTACAAAAAATAAAAAATTCTGCAGAGCACTTAAGGCCTGCATTTATTATTTGACAGTCTAAGTTTTTTAACATTTTCCTATGTTGGATATAATTTAAAATGAGTTATATTAAAATAAAAAGTAGAGCCTAATATTCAACTACGTACAAAATATTATATATATTGAGTCTACAGATTTCAAGAGTATTTAATTTTCTTTAAAGCATGTTAATTGTGAAACTTCATTTTTGCACTTCAAAGTCCTGTTAGTGATTAAATCCAATCAAAATAACAACTTGAATATTTAAAAATATTTTAAAATGCTAAAAAAATTTAAAAATCGAAATGAAAAATCATAAAAAAAATATGTCTGCTTTTTTTTTTCTTGGTCTAATGTATTTTGCAGTGACAGTTACTCATCATTTCATTTAGGTGAGCGGAGAATTCGAGTGCATACTCTCTGTTTGCCTGTAGTCATTTCACTAGCAGATGTTTATGCAAGAGTGGATGTACAAGCTGCCATCTGCCTTCTGGCAAACATGGGTGAGTAAAAAAGTGAAGGAGCAGGTGAAATGTACTTTTCTATCCTAAAAACGGAAGCCTTAGCATTTTTACCCTAGAATACCTTATTTAAGAAGTGTATGCTTTACATTTTCATTTACAGCAGTGTGAATTTGACTATTACAATTCTTATTCATTCTTTACTTTAAAAATCTTTTGGAGGGGGTTCATAATCACTAAAAGCTGATAACAGCCCAAATGTCCTTCAGCTGGTGAATGTATTGAGCAAACTGTGGTTCATCCATACAATGAAATACAACTCAGCAGGAAAAAGGAATGAACTGTTGATATGTAAACAGACATGATAGCTCTCAAAGGCATTATGCTAAGTGAAAAGAAGCTGGATGCAAAAGCTACCTACCTATATGATTCCACATATATGACATCCTGGAAAAGGAAAAATTATAGGGATGAACAATAAATCAGTGATTATCTGAGTTTAGGGCAGGGGAGGATTTTACTGCAAAAGGGGCAGCACAAGTAGATATTTTTGAGTTGATGGAACTATTGTGTATCTTGATTGTGGTAGTAATTACAGGGCTATCTGTGCATTTAATGTAGAGCCACCATAGAACTAAACTCAAAAAAGTAAATTTTACCCTATGTAAGTTTTAAAAAATCCTATGGGGAATTAATATAATGCTGAGTGTTTTTTAGGGGAGACGTGGTGTCGCTGCGGGCTCGCTCTGCCGTGCGCTAGGCTTGGTGGGAAGGCTTGTTCTCGAGTTCGCGCTTTTCGTCGCCGCCATGTCGGGAGGTGGTGTGATTCGTGGCCCAGCAGGGAACAATGATTGCCGCATCTATGTGGATAACTTACCTCCAGACATCCGAACCAAGGACATTGAGGACGTGTTCTACAAATACGGTGCTATCCGCGACATCGATCTCAAGAATCGCCGCGGAGGACCGCCCTTCGCCTTCGTTGAGTTCGAGGACCCGCAAGACGCAGAAGACGCGGTGTATGGTCACGACGGCTATGATTACGATGGATACCGTCTGCGGGTGGAGTTTCCTCTAAGCGGCCGTGGTACAGGCCGAGGCGGTGGCGGGGGTGGAGGCGGCGGGGCTCCCCGAGGCCGCTATGGCCGCCCGTCCAGGCGTTCTGAAAACAGAGTGGTTGTCTCTGGACTGCCTCCAAGTGGAAGCTGGCAGGATTTGAAGGATCACATGCATGAAGCAGGTGATGTATGTTATGCTGATGTTTACCGAGATGGCACTGGTGTTGTGGAGTTTGTACGGAAAGAAGATATGACCTATGCAGTTCGAAAACTGGATAACACTAAGTTTAGATCTCATGAGGGAGAAACTGCCTACATCCGGGTTAAAGTTGATGGGCCCAGAAGTCCAAGTTATGGAAGATCTCGATCTCGAAGCCGTAGTCGTAGCAGAAGCCGTAGCAGAAGCAACAGCAGGAGTCGCAGTTACTCCCCAAGGAGAAGCAGAGGATCACCACGCTATTCTCCCCGTCATAGCAGATCTCGCTCTGGTACATAAGATGATTGGTGACACTTTTTGTAGAACCCATGTTGTATACAGTTTTCCTTTACTCAGTACAATCTTTTCATTTTTTAATTCAAACTGCTTTGTTCAGAATGGGCTAAAGTGTTGAATTGCATTCTTGTGTAATATCCCCTTGCTCCTAACATCTACATTCCCCTCATGTCTGATAAATTGTATTTTAAGTGATGTCATAGACAGGATTGTTTGAATTTAGTTAACTCCGTGCTCTTCAGACTGTGATATTGTGTAAATGTCTATTCTGCTCTAGTTTGTGTGAACTGGGATGTTGGGGTGTTTGTGGTTATCTTACCTGGGGAAGTTCTTATGTTTATCTTGCTTTTCATGTGTCTTTCTGTAGACATATCTGAAGAGATGGATTAAGAATGCTTTGGATTAAGGATTGTGGAGCACATTTCAATCATTTTAGGATTGTCAAAAGGAGGATTGAGGAGGATCAGATCAATAATGGAGGCAATGGTATGACTCCAAGTGCTATTGTCACAGATGAAATTGGCAGTATTGACCTTATACTAAAAGGCAAGGATTAAAAATGATTATATTCATCTACCTTAAAACACTTGCAAACCTCTGATGCAATTATCTTTAGCTACAATTGCTTTGCTCTTTAAACCTTGGCAATTGTGGCAAAATTACATTGCCCATTTTGTAACATTTATTTTGCTCCCTTCCCTTTTTTGTTTTAATAGGGACTAATGTGGGAAGAACTGGCTAATTTGTCACAGTGCTTAGTTACAACAGTTAATGTGTGACCTGCTGTTGGTGTACATGTGGGTACAGGGTGTCTTTAATTCCAACCAGATAGAGTATAATATCAATACTGCTAAATCTGCATGTCCTCTGTGTGACTGATATAGCGTTGCTATTTCATTTTTTTAAGACAAAATGAAAGCAAAATATAGAATTCCAACGTACTGGTGTAGATAATTTAGTTGGGAATACCTTTAAGTCTCACCTTCTCCTTTAATATAATTTACTCATGTTTAAAACACTTTAATTTACAAATTAAATTGCAGATGGGAGCATTAGATTTAGTTTAGACTTAGGTGGGTAGCAATATCAGTAAACTTTTCAACTACATAACTTTTTGCAACCACAAAACCTGTAATACGCTGTACAGTAACAAGTGTTGGCATTATCAGTTGAACTGTAAATATAAATGCTTCTTCCAATTAGTCTCTATGATGATTAAGTTTCTAAAATTTATCTGAACACCATTCAGAAACTTGTTTTGGGGAATTTGATAGTTATTGATGTACATCTGTTAAACTGATGACAGACATAACTCATCATTCCCCAGAAACCTTTTTTGATTACAGTATCTAACATTTTGCCTCCTCTTTTTTGGTTTTGCTGGTTATAAAGGTTTGGATTGGAGAGGGCTCACTGGATCCCAATCCTTGGAGCTGGATCATTGGATTCAAATCATAATGTGGATAGGATAGGGAGGATGAATTACAAGGATTCATGGAGCGGGATCAGATTACCAGGAACATAGGAGTGGATTCCTGCCCCAACCAAACCGCATTCGTATGGATTTTTTTTTTTTTTATTCAACTTAATTGGCTATTCCAAAGATTTTTTTTTTCCTATTTTTGACGATTGGAGCCCTTAAGATGCACGATGGAATTGTGTTTTGCATTTTTTGGTAAAAGGAGCAAAGCGAGGACCTGGAGATATACGCTGGAGCAATCTCCTTGGAAGGATTCAGCACGAGTAGATGGTAAACATTTAAAGGGGAAAAGGGGGGTTTGTTTAAAATAGTAAATCAGTAAGTCACTTCTAAATTTAAAGAAAACAAAATTGGAGTTGAAGAATAAGTAGGTTTCCAAATGGCTATTGCCGTTTTTCTTTGATTAATTTAAAATATTTTTTAAAAAAAGAAAAAAAAAAAAAGAATACAATCTGAAGAGACTAGTATGCCTATGTTCCATTAATATTTTTTAAAATGTGTTTGTATACATAACAGTAGCTATATACACTTAGAATGTCTAAAATTATCAAAATGTTTTTTTCTTTCTAAAATGTTGATAGAAATTACAAATATAATTAACCCAAATCTTTCCATTTAAATTTTTTAATATGCCATAAGCTATTTAGTTTACTGTTATGTTGGCTTTGAAAAAAATTTTTCCCAAAAGTTTTCAGATATATATATATAAATAAAACTCGTATGTGTATGAGTTTTTTATATATGTATAAGAGTAGACTTTAGGTCTTTTAAAAACAGTCTTACATATGGTTTTTAAATATATTTACACATCCATGTGTAATTTACATGTGTACTTTAAAATTCCTTGCCCTTATATTTTAAGGACTGAAGGAAATGCACAATTTTCAGAGAAGGGCTACTATTAGATTAGGTCATAGTGTATAATTGTTAAGTGAATTTTGTACTTAGTGGTAGTCCCCTTCGTTTGAGTATTTCCCTTAGACGAAACATTAAAGTGTAGCACAAACACAGTGATTAATATATCACTGGCAATGTTTTATTGATTAATCCATAAAAAATACAATATTCAGGTAAAATATCAGTGACATATTGTCATTAAACATGTTCCACTGACTTATCCAGGAAAACGTAAACATTCGTTGACAGTTTAAATTTGGTTTGTTTGGTCGCTGATGTCGGAGCTGGGAGTGCAGGTCTGCAGCTGGTTGGTGGTGGCAGTGAGCGTCATGATTTAGTTCTAATTCTGTTAAAGTCTATGAGAAAGGAAGTAATTTCCTAGTTACGTTTCTTTTACCAGACACGTCTTCCAGAGCTAGACACACTTGCATCAGAAAGAGCCAGATCCTTCGTAACTTGGCTTAGAGACAACAGACCGTTAAGTGCAATTCTTCATGTGGTAAAGTAAGTACTTCTGTAACTTATTTATGAAAACTGTCTTACCCTGTGCAATCTTTCTGAAATTGCCTGTCTTCAAAGCAAATTTTAAATAATACCAAATTATATGCTAGTAGTAGAATGCTGTTACTTGAATAATATCCCTGTGTATTAGTAATTTTTTAAATGTATAATTATTCTTTTTAGTAATATACATTTTTAGATAAATATTCTTTTCTCTTTTTTAGAGATGAGAGTCCTGCCAAAACGGAATTTTTTCAGCATTTGATTGAAGACAGGACGGAAGCCGCTCTCTCTTACTATGAATTTTTGCTTCACAGTCAGCAGCAGATTTGTAAGTGAAGTGGAATAAAGTTGAATAAGAAGAAAAAGGTCCACAACCTAGGTAAAGCATATGTCAGAGATGCACACAGGAAATTTAAAGTGATGGATTTGTTGTTACAAGACATAGCACGTAACATATAGCACCCTGCCTGAGGCTTTGGCAAAAGGTAAAGGGGAAGAAAGAACCTGACAGATTTTCTTTAGCCTAAATTAATGGTTATGATGATGCTGTTTTCACCAAGTATATTTTGAATTGGTTTCTACACATTTCTAGTAGTGCAGCAGTACAGTGCTCTATTCATTGCAAGCTGGCAAATTTATATAGCTCTGTGGAATGAGATATTGTAATGTAAAACTAGATAAATTCCTTTTTCATAGAATTAATTTTGGACTTGAACTCTGACAAGAGATGCCCAAAGGCATTGGTACCATGTTATTTGTTCATATGAATTACTTTTTAACAAGGAATGATTTGTATTCATTAAATGAATTCAATATTTTCCCTGTAAAAACAATAGCGTTTCAGCACATGAACTATAGAAAAAAATATATATGATGTACATAAATGTTACATTTGTAAAGAGAATGTAAAAATGTAACTACAGAATATGAATTGCTTAAACTGTGCTGCATTGTCAGATGACAACTTTCTGTCGCAGTTAGAGAATGAGGTTGGCTAATTGCATATTATGAATTGAGTCCACAAAAGAAATACAACTCTTTGTAATTCTGTTAAATCTTTTATGTGGATTTATTTATGATAAGCCTACTAATTAAAAATATTTTGCTTGACAGTATGATTTGGTGTTTTTTGTGTGGGGGGAGGGGAGTTGGTAGTATTTTTACATATAGGATATACTGAATTTATTACTTTGAGAAGCACAGTGATTACATTTCAGTTAGTAACATATGAATACGTTTTCATTAGTTTGTGGACATTACCAAGTACTTATTCTGTTTGTATTATTCATACACATGCCCCTTTCAAAATAAAAATGTTTATTGACTAGGTGTAATCTTAATTTGTCTTTCTCAGTTAAATTAGGCATTTTTTTCTGCACATTGATAACAAGAAAACTTCTGTAACATATGTGACTATCCTATGTAATTGACCTTAATATTACCAGTTTAAATTTTGAGAGTGGTTTTATTCTGATGAAAAAAATCTCACTCACTGAAGCTTGTTTACTGTAGAAACTATTCATATTCCATGAGATTTGGAGTAGGATTTTATTTTATACACTATAGAAGTCCCATCAGAAAACTTTGGAAGGAAAAAGACTCTTGATGTGTGTGTTGTAAGTGATTTTTACTGCTTTAGTGCTTGGTGGATCTGTTTTCCTTAGATAAAAATTAAAATATTCTCTCATATTCCCTAATGGAAATGAGAGTTTAAATGACTCACCCTAAATGCCATTACTAATTAATGACAGAGCTAATACTAAAAGCCCAATGTTCTCCCAACCCCCATCTACTCCCATCCCACCGCCACCCCACAGGACTCTACTTGTCCCTATACCATGCCACTCCAGCAAGGAAGGAGCTTACTGAACATTACGAAAAACTGCAGTGCTCTAAGGGCAACTAAATTCTGTTATTTTACAAAAAAAGTATCATGTTTCTACTTTGAGAAAGACACAAATTTTTGTCTTTGGTTATTTTGTTTTTATTTAGTAGATATTTATGAGCACTTACTGCCAGGTTTTTTTAATTGAAGTATAGTTGACATACAATATTATATTGGTTTCAATACAACACAGTGATTCAGCAGTTGTCTACATTATTAGATGCTCACCACTAGTGTAGTTCTTTCAGTACAGAATGATGTTACAGAATTTTGACTACAGTAATCCTGTGACTAATTTATATTATGATTAAGTTGCTGTGCCTCTTTATTCCCTTCACTTATTTTGCCCACCCACCCCAAACCCTCCCCCATGCTAACCATCAGTCACTTCTCAGTTTTGATGAGTCTACTGCTGTTCTGTTCATTTTGTTTTGTTTTGTTGTTAGGCTCCACAAATAAGTGAAATCATGTGGTAGTTGTTTATCTCTGCCTGGCTTATTTCACTGAGCAGGATAGATACCCTCTAGGTCCATCGATGTTGTCACAAATGGTAGGATTTCTTTCTGTTTTATGGCTGGGTGATACTCCATTGGGCATATGTACTGTATCTTCTTTACCCATTCATCTATCGATGGACATTCTGGTTGCTTCCATATCTTGGCTATTGTAAATAATGCAACAGTAAACATAGGGGTGCATATATTCAAACCAGAGAGTTTGTTTTCTTCAGGTAAATTCCTAGGAGTGTAGTGGGTCATACGGTATTTCTATTTTTTGAGGAACTTCCATACTGCTTTCCATAGTGGCTGCACCTATTTGCATTTCCAACAGTGCAGGAGGGTTCCCTTTCCTCCATATCCTTACCAACACTTTTTATTTCTTCTCTTTTGGATAGCAGCCATCCTGACTGCTGTGAGGTGATATCTCATTGTGATTTTGATTTGCATTTCCCTGATGATTAGTGATGTGGAGCATCTTTTCATGTGCCATCTGTATGTCTTCTTGGGAAAAATGTCTATTCAGATCCTCTGCCTAATTTATAATTGAGTTGTCTTTTTAGTATTGAGTTCTTTGTATATCATATCTATCATCCTCTTACTGGATGTATCATTTATGAATATATTCTTCCATACAGTATGCTACCTTTTCCTTTTGTTGATAGTTTCTTCCAGATACTGTTCTAGGAACAAGACAGATAAAACCTGAACACCCTCATGTGAGGATCAAGGACTGGGTAAGAGACAATACATATATCTGTGTCAGGTGCGATGAATGCTATGAAGAAAAATTAAGCTTGATAGGGAATAAAGAATGTTGTTTTTGATTGTAACTAGGGAAGACCCTTCTGAAAGGGTGACAGTTGAGCACAGACCTAAAGCCATGTGGATATCTAGAAGAGCCATTCAAGTAAGGGAACATGCAGTAAGTGAATGTGGAAGTTACTTTCTGATTGCTTGTTTTCTCTGTAAAAGAAGTGCCAGACTTACCAGCTGAGAATGTGGAGAGAGTGTGAGAGGTTGCAAGAAATAGTCACCTAGGAGCTTTAGATACTGAATTTTCAGGCAGCACTGATGGCCTGTCTTGGGATGTGAGTCATGAACTTAACGAGACACCAGTTAGCACAGTTGTGCCACATTCAGGTGCTTGGTGGAAAGTTGGATTTAAGCAGCATAGGTACGAGGAGTAGAGAGAATTGAGGATATAAAAGGGAGCAACTGTCATTTAAGCAAAAGGTGCACGACATGGATTGTAGAAAAAAGGTATTGGGCTTAGTTTGGAGGTTCTGTTGTGGTCAAGGAGCTGTTAAGAGTATGGATACTAGAGGGAATGAGTTGGAAAGATAGGAACTGGTGGTCAGGCTATGGGATGCTTGAAACAGATTGGGAGGAAGTTTAAATATTAGTAATGTCAACATCTAGGATATGTCTGTGGGAGTAGGTTGAGGTGGTGTAAAAGATGACTTGGACGTAAAAGATGACTGGAGGTGAAGTCAGAACTTAGAATCCAGGGTTTTAGATGGATCATTTATTTGGCTATTAAAATTGCTGAGAAAAACAAGTAGTAATGGAGACATAGGGGCTGTAAATAAGGGTGGCTTGGGACCTGCTCTGGTGTGATGGCATGAGCTCAGAGGACCTGGGTTAGGCAAAGAGAAGGAATCTGGATGTCTACAAATGAGAGACAGGGGGATGCCTACCTGAGGTTTGAGATAAAAACAGCCACTTCCTGAGGGGTCTGCAAGGGAGGTAGTGTTTTCAGAAGACAGCCAGGTTTCAGTTAGAGTATGTAGAGACTGACATCAACCGAAGTGTAGGCATGATTAAGATTAATCCTCACAGAGATGCATAACCAATTCTTAATTGCTTCCTTATGGGACGAGTCTCTGGCGATTGGTGTTGGAAGGCAGGAAATGACAGGAGGAAGGAGAATGCTAACCAGGAGTTCTGTGAGCCCCTCTTCAATTAATTGAAAGTGTTGTTTAGGTGATTCTTACTGTTTACAGTGGGGATGGGATGAGAATTTCCTGGGATAGATACCTTCTCTAATATCTCTTTGTCCTCAAATCTGATATTCAGCACCTGAGCAGAGGTTCACCAGAAAGATGTACTTTACAAAGGATTCCAGATGATGTGAAAAACCTCCTAGTATCCTATTAGAACCACTGTTTAATAGGAACATAAAATTTAATTTGTAGAAATGTTTTTTTACATACTACTTTTAAGGAATACATCTATAGCACAAATGAAGGGCCATCAGTGGAAAAAGAAAGAATTTTATTTTTATTTTTTACTCATACGTTAATGTATATTTGTTGAAAATTATTTGAAAGCTATTTGTATGAATCTGCTGTTGCCAGTTTGTGAGGCTATAAAGTACACAGCAAAGTGCATGTTAGGAGAGGATTTTCTGTAAATGGTTTTTACACTGTGTTCTTCACAACAAGTTTAAGATGTATGACATTTCCTCATCACCAAGTACTTTATTCCCCCAAATCTTTAAATCAGGTGTCTATGTTGTCATGTTGTCACCTTTAGTTTGCTGAGGAATATGAAACTGCTTTGAAGGTAAATCCAAGTTCAATCCATACCAAAGTTTTAGCACTTGGGTAATCTGTCCTCATTTGCTTCTTAGGAAGCATGATGAAGACTCATCTGTGGTCACACCTGAGATTATGATGAGCTCTTTCTTTAAGTCTGTCTACTAAGTGCTACACCGCTCTCTCTACCCACCTCTGGGAGCTCCATCTCCCCCTGTCAGATCTAGATTTGGGAGGTGATTTTTGTTTAAAGTCACTCAATTTCTTCTGAGGTCAAATTATATCTGAGTTTATATACGACTTGTTTATTGCTGTTTCAAGAAAATGTTAAAACCCTGACAGAAATTTACCATCTGTCCCAGTTCCACTTTATCACAGCCCCCGAGCAGGTTCCGATTTGCTCTGACAGCAGTGTCAGGATACCCATTACTGTCAGCACTGAAATACTATTTTTTTGCTAAAATCCAAGAGCCTTTCTGATTAGCTGGAATCAATCAGAATAAAGTCAGTCTCAGAAAGTGAAGTTATTTGTACTGTTCCATTCTGTTTGGTCACATGCACATGACAGACAAAAGGCAGGATGATTTATTTATCCTGGAACAAAACTAGATAGTGTGCATAACAACAAGGCAGGTTGGCTAAGATAGTTCTGCAGCTTAGAGAAATTAAATCTAAGTGCAAGCTGAAACTGAGTTGTAAACTAAGTCTCCTGACTGAAATTCAAACTACAATAAAGATGATAGGGGGCATTAACAGGGCCAGTGAATTAAAAAATTATCGAGGTGGAAAGCCACCTCTGTGTGTTCCTCCTCAGACGCCCTGAGCTACCTCTTTCTCTTCGGAGGTTAGATCGATTTCTTTCCCGTCCACGGCCAGCAGAAGTTCCACCTCTTCCTTCACCCCTGGGAGCACCACCTTCCCGGTCAGACTTAGATTTGGGGCGAGGTGATTTTGGTCGAAGTCTCTCAATTTCCTCTGTACATCCAGTCAAGTAGGAATTAGGGGGACTGAAGTACGATGCCTATGGTTCCGCACTGTAGTTGCCATTTGTTAGAGGGGGTCCAAGTGTAAGCCAGCCTGAAGGGGGAAAGAAACATTATCATTTTTTTTCTCAATTCTCTCTTATTTGTCCATTAGGACCAATTTCAAATCTTAAAGATGTCCCTATCACCAATATTGATCTTTTTCATAGAATGCAAGACACTTACTTAATCATGGTCATAAAGATTTCTTACGTATTTATCTTATTTTTCTTCCTAGACTGTAACTTTTGTAATATATCTTCCCTGTTGTCTCTATCCATGTTTCACACTCTGTGAGAATAACACTTAAAAAAAAAAGTATGCAGTACACTGAGTTTTGGCTCAGTGAAAATTTAATTTTCTGTAGCCTTCCTACTCGTGGCAATGGTACCAACTTTTACCTGTACTCTCCAATCACAATAACCCAGTTGATAGGTCCTAGAAATCCAACCCCTAACTACCATGCTGCTCCCATTCGTTCCATCTTGCCATTTCCACTACCACCCTTAAATTTCTTTACTTCTTTTATTAGGCCAGTGCCCTACACATGTAACAGATGTACATACATACTGAAATGCTCTCCCAACCTCTCCTCACTCTAAAAGTGAAAAGCCTAAGGCAAAGCTTCAAACATGGTACCTCTCTGAGCAGCCATCTAGCGCCTTCCAAAAAGCCCAAGTTCATAAATACGGAATCTAAGGTCTTTTATAATGAAGCTTGAACTAACTTTCCAATCACATTTGTCACTAACGCTTTTCATGACACCTTCATTTGAGTAAACCACTACAAAAAGTGTTTCCATATTAATTTCCACCTCTGAGCCTGTTTTCTTTCTATCCAGTCAATATGATGAAAATTCCACCCTTCAATATCCAACTTAAATATACATCCTTCATGAAATAAAACTAATTTCTCAGAATTTCCACTGAACATTGTATTTCTATAGGTAAAAAGGTATTTTTGTCAACTACATTACTAGACAACTTTGCTTATAATAAGGATTGTTTCTGACTGATTAAACTGTGTCTGAAATGGGAGGAACCATGGATTTTCTGTAAATGCCTAACAGAGACATGCTTTGGAGTATCCTGGGTGTGCTGATTCTTTTAACTGACACATTTTTGGGGGAGACACTGGAAACGTGTACGGAGTGCACTAAGAGACAAGGGCTGCTTTAGGACAGGTCATATAATCTCCAAGAATCAGGCTCTTCATCTGAAAAATTCGGTTCAAAATATTCTGCTTCATCATCCTCAAGGTTATTTATTACAATGTTAGATCCATCATAAAATGCAAAATATTTTACTAGGATCACATTCTAAAATGTAGTAGCCATTTCTGCACAATACTTTGTTCATCCTTTTAAAAAATCAGTATCTTACAGTGCATTGATTATAACAGAATTTGTAATATTTGAAGAAAAAACTAACAGATTAATCATTCTGGGTCTTTTTTATATTACCTAGTGGATACCCTGATACGTAGAGAAGTACCTATTCAGAGTAAAGAGCACATTAGACACCTGTGCGGTCTCATCAACAACTCAATTTGTAAGATTCTAACTTGCTCCCTTCTAGTTTTATGGCATGTGTGTGGTATTGTGGGACGCAACACACCAACAAGGGGAAAGAAGAAAATTTAAAGATGAAAAATAGCTAATGCTGTCTCTTTCATGCCTTACTGCCTTTTACATACCTAACACATTCAAATCTTTGCACACTAAACTATAAGGGACTCTGCCTCCCCTACACAAATTCTTAATTCCAACAATGTTTTATCATAATTTCTAAAGGTATTTCAAAGAAGCAAGTAAGTTTAAAATAGCCGAGCTTCAGTGTATTTGACACAAATAGCAATTTTTAAACCTTTTAAAGCAACGGCAAGTACCATTAGTATACCTTAGACTACCTCCTTGAGGAAGAAGTATATGTGAGGATTCAACCCCCCAAAATGAAGCCTCTTGAGAAGAGCAGACCTCTCTCAATTGTTCCTACTCTTAATTAATATACATGGTTAACCACCAACTATCTATAATTTCCCCAAGCAGATTTTCCTTCCTAAATTGTATTTTACTATATATAGTTAATATGAAAATAACATTTGCAAGAATGGGCAAGAGTAAAGAATCAGATGTAGTTTACAAGAAAAAAATAAAATTTGTGCCTCTAAGACTTTGTTCAACTGGTACAGACAGAAATAGAAGGATATCCTGTATGAAAGGTGTAATGTATAATCTGAAGTGGGTAAAGTGCCACAGCTACACGGATGGAAACCCCACTGAATATTACAGTTATAAATAAAAGTTGGTATCAGGCAAAATCTCTATTTTAGTTGGGGCTTATGTTTATTATGCTTATTCCTATAACCACAGTTAACAATCATCTGTTCTCTCTATTCCTTAGGTTCATCTACTTGTGTTAAAAATCATTAATTAAAATAATGTTATAAAAACAATGAAATAATTATAAATAATTGCTTCAAGTATAGAAGTATACTTGACATAATACTGAGAAAAATACAAAATGATAACTATAATTATGTAAAGACTTGTATGCACAGGACTGGAAATTACTTCGTAAAAGATGAAAATAATTCTTAAAGATAGTCATAATAAATTTTTCCCCTTCAAAATTTTCTTTGTTATTACACTGATTTTTAAATTATTGTTAAGATTACTATCTGTTTGATGTTTGCTTTTACTTTTCAAAAGGTTCTCCTTTTCCTTTAAGGTTTTCTACATCCTTTGAACAGCTGTTGCCACTGGAGATTGTTTCCAGATTTGGAGCTATTTTTGGGTAGGACAGGTTAATGATGGAAGAAAAACATGTTCCTTATTTCCTCAAACACTGGAGCCATAATCTTGATATTCAATATATATGGACATACACACTTTCTAAAAAACATACCTGCCAGTGTTTTTACCTAATGATGTTACTTTTCTCGAGCCAGTGAAGAGGAAACATTTGCTTGCCACCAGCTCTACTGCCAAATATTCTTACTTTGATAAGAAAGCAAAATCATCTACAAATCTTCTAAACAAGATGCTCCTGTATATGTGCAGAAGTTTAAACTCAAAGCTCATTCTATAAATACATATATATGCGTGAACTACATGTATATTAAGAAAAACTGGTTTACAAAGTTAAGGAAACTAAAATATAAAACCAGAGCATTCCCACCCTTTAAAAATCAATATACTATTTTAATTTAGACTTTAAATAATTCAATGATGAATGCTGCAATCTCTAAGATAACCACTGAAGGAACAAGAAGAGAATATCTAACAAGCTAATTAAAAAGGAAAAATGGAATAAAATAATCCAAAAGAAATGAGAAAAAAGGAACACTGAACAGGTGGTACTCCAATGTAAAGCAAACTGTACAATGGTCATTTATGCCCAAATACATCAGGACTAGATTAAAAGTAGATTAACTAAACAGTTCAATTAAAAGATAAAGATAAACTGGATGAAAAACCACACATTTGTTCACAAGACATACACCTTAAATGTAAGGATATAAAGACTGAAAGTAGGATGGAAATAACAAACCATATAAACACAAACCAAAAGAAAGCTGGAATGGCTACCCCAGTATCAGATGAAGTAGAAATTAAGGTAAAAATCACTGGCTAAAGAAGGATGTTTCATAATATTAAGAGGGTCATCTACCAGGAAGGAATAAAAATTCTACATTTTATATGCACCTAACAACTGACCTCAAATATAAATAAACTGACAACTAAGCTAAAAGCCCATATCATAAAAGACTTTAACAGACCTTTCTCATGAACAAGTAGTTAAAGGAGTGAACACATGGCTGACATAAACAGCACACAATTAAAAAACATCAAAACCAACAACAAAATAATACACATTCTTTTCAACTGGACCTGGAGCATTTACCTAACTGGGTCAAAAGGAAACCAACAAATTACAAATGAGTGAAATATTATAGTGTATGTTATTTGACTACAACATTACGCCAACAGGCAATAAAATGATAACTTAAGTAACAGTGCTGAATAAAAAACTGCCTTGAGAAAACACACACTTAAATACAGGGAACATTTTCTCTAAAGCCAATGTATAAATGCCTAATGTACAGCATACACATTTCACATGAAAAAAATATATTGGTAAAGGGACTTCAGTTTTACTTTTCTCTTTATTATTTTACATAATGTTATGAAATTTGAGACAGTCACTTTATACAACTGAAATATTTTCAAGTTATGGTGTTCTTCAAAGCACACCCACAAAGAAATACCTGGTGGGTGGTGGAAGCCAAAGAGGAATGGGTTATATTATACATAAAATTTAGACAACTTTGAAAACTGCTTTTTTTAGAATGAACAACAGAGTTTCTTCTAAATTCTTAGGTACGTTCAAAGCCAACTATTCTACTGTAACTTCTTCAACTTCTCTTACTTTTTATAAATTGCAGACTGTCTAAAACAAACAAGATTCTGGCTCTTCCATCTTTAAACAGTACCGCTGACATGGTAAGGCCAAACACACTGATTTTATGTATTGTGACTAAAGTGATGCAATGTTAAAAGTTACTCTGATGTTTTTCTGAGGAAAGTAATAAACAGAATGTACTGATAATTCAACAATATTTTGTAAATAAAAGATGTGCCCTCTCAAAGAAAATCCTATTCCACAATAGTCTAATTATTTTCTACTCCAGTATTTTGAAAATAGTGAATTCACATACTGATTTAGCAAGAAGTTAAAATTTTGAAAAAACAACATCACTGTATATGTAAGGAAACAAGATAGGTATTTTAATTGCTAATAAAGGCAAGATCTGTACTTCACAAATGTATGGTCGTTTTCTGCAGGATTATTCAATCATTCATTTATGCATTTCTTCACTCAACACAATATTTACTGAATGATCTGAATACTGGGTAGAAAGGCATAAGACAATCTTTTCCTTCTATGAGACTGCATGCCAGAGAGACTAGCTATAAACATATGCCCAGATGAATCTGTAATTCAGATGATGGGTGGTATGAAGAAAAAGAAAGCAGATTAAGGGGGAAAAGAGTGGCAGTAGGAGGGACTGGAGTGGAAGTTGGCTAGTTTACACAGGGTTGTGAAAAAAGGCCTGTCTGATACTTGAATGAAAGGAGAGAGGACCATGGAAGAATAATGAGACAAAAATAAGCCTGCCATATTTGAAGTACAGCAAGAAGAATTAAACACATCAGAAGAATTTTATTTTACACAGCACTGTGTACTGTTTTTTTGACACCTACATGCCAAACAAGCATAAAATTAAAAAATGTTCTTGAACTACCCAGTCAAATTGTACTGTCTCTTCCAACAGATTAAGGCATCTTCTACCAAGACAAAAATGTTCAATTATATGAAAATTTTCTACAGGTTTTTCTATATTGCCAATTTTGGATTCTTCTGTGATAATCAAGTCAATGTCAACATTACCATGAATGAAGTCCCCATCTGTGCTACGCTTAACAGTTCCTTTGATCCCCATAAGGCAGTGTTCCTGAGTAACAGTGAGAGCAGACCAATGCCTCTTTTTTTTATCAACAGTCATATTCATACCATTTTAGATTTCTACTCTCCCCAATTCCAAAACAGTCTTCATTTCTCTGAATCTTTGGGATATATTTCTATGGGAAAAAACCACATCAGGAAGACCTGGATCTTGGAATGTGGGAAGGTTACAAGGGGAGCTAGACCCAAGAGTATTAAACTTGAAGCCGTGTCATTTTAGAATGAGGTCACCATGGACTCTTTTCCTCTGCAACACTTGATAATAACTTTTCACCAGTAATGGAAACATGGCACTTCCATGGAGTCTTAAAATGTTGTTATATCAGAGGTGGAGCGAACATGGCGGTGCAAGTAGAGCAGTAGACATCTCCCAAAACCATATATATTTTTGAAAATACAACAAATACAACTCTTCCTAAAAGAAACCAGAAGACACAGGACAACAGCCAGACTACATTCACACCTGCGAGAACCCAGCACCTCATGAAGGGGGTAAGACACAAGCCGTGGCCCGGCGGGACCCGAGCGCCCCTCACCCCACTTCCCGGCAGGAGGAGAGGAGTTGCAGCGGGGAGGGAGAGGGAGCCCAGGACTGCTATACACCCAGCCCTAGACATTCACACTGAGAACGGAGACACACAGTGCATGCGTGGAGTGCTGGAAACTAGGTAAACAGGACAGTAAGAGGTGAGCAGGTCCCCACAGACGGCGCACCTGGGACAAAGAAAAGCGAGTGCTTTTTGAAAGTTTGAAAGGGACAGTGACCCCACTGCTGGACAGAAGCGTCCTGGGACACTTAGCCCCACAGCTGAGAATCCCGGGGATCTCTGGGCGCCCTAACCCCCTGGGCAGCAGCACAGCTTGGAGGCCCCTCACAGAGATAAACAGCCTCCCGGCCATTTCCCTTCTGACGCGGCTCTGCCATATCGGAGCAGCAGCCTGAGGCAGGCCACGCCCACAGCAACCGCAGAGCTTAAGTCCTCAGCGGCTGGGTAAGAATCAGAAGCGCCGTCTGTGCACAGCTGCCCAGCACAAGCCACTAGAGGTCGCTGTTCTACAAGGAGAGGAAGGCCACAAACCAGCAAGAAGGGACGTTCTCCCAGCCGTCACAACGCCAGTTCCACAAACTATCTCTATCGCCATGAAAAGGCAGAAGAATTTGATACAGACCAAAATCACAGAGTCAACCCCTGAGAAGGAGATAGACCTAACCAGTCTTCCTGAAAAAGAATTCAAAATAAAGGTCATAACCATGCAGACGGAGCTGCAGACAAATATACAAGAGCTAAGGGATGACGTCCAAAGGGAGATTACAGAAATGAAACAATCTATGGATTGTAAGGATTTATAAGCAGAATGGATAAGAAATGAAATAATCTATGGATTGTAAGGATTTATAAGCAGTATGGAAGGATTTATAAGCAGAATGGATAAGATGCAAGAGGCCACTGATGGAATAGACACCAGAGAACAGGAACACATAGAAGCTGATGCACAGAGGGATAAAAGGATCTCCAGGAATGAAACAATATTAAGAGAATGGTGTGACCAATCCAAAAGGAACAATATCCGCATTATAGGGGTACCAGAAGAAGAGAGAGAAAAAGGGATAGAAAGAGTATTTGAAGAAATAATTGCTGATAACTTCCCCAAACTGGGGGAGGAAATAATCGGTCAGACCACGGAAGTACACAGAACTCCCAACAGAAGGGACCCAAGGAGGACAACCCCAAGACACATAATAAATAAAATGGCAAAGATCAAGGAAAAGCACAGAGTTTTAAAGGCAGCCAAAGAGAGGGAAAAGGTCACCTATAAAGGAAAACCCATCAATCTATCATCACACTTCTCAACAGAAATCTTACAGGCCAAAAGAGAATGGTATGATATATTTAATGCAATGACACAGAAGGGCCTGTAACCGAGAATACTGTATCCAGTACGATTATCATTTAAATACGAAGGATGGATTAAACACTTCCCAGATAAGCAAAACTTGAGGGAATTTGCCTCCCACAAACCACCTCTACAGGGTATTTTAGAGGGACTGCTCTAGATGGGAGCACTCCTAAGACTGAATAGATGTCACCAGAGAAAATAAAATCACAGCAAAGAAAGCAGACCAACCAAATACTAACTAAAGGCAAAAATAAAATCAACTACACACAAAAGCATTTAAAGGAAACACAAAAGAGCACACAATAAAACAACCAACATATAAAGAATGGAGGAGGAGGAATAAGAAGGGAGAGAAATAAAGAATCACCTGACAGTGTTTGTAACAGCTCAATAAATGAATTAAGTCAGACAGTAAGATACTAAAGAAGCTAACCTTGAACCTTTGGTAACCACGAATCTAAAGCCTGCAATGCCAATTAGTACAAATCTTTCAATAGTCCCCCTAAATGTAAATGGACTGAATGCACCAATCAAAATACACAGAGTAATAGAATGGATAAAAAAGCAAGACCCTTCTAAATGCTGCTTACAAGAGACTCACCTCAAACACAAAGACATGCACAGATTAAAAGTCAAGGGATGGAGAAAGATATTTCATGCAAACAACAGAGAGAAAAAAGCAGGTGTTACAGTACTAGTATCAGACAAAATAGACTACAAAACAAAGAAAGTAACAAGAGATAAAGAAGGACATTACATAATGATAAAGGGCTCACTCCAATAGTAGGATATAACCATTAGAAATATATATGCACACAACAGAGGAGCACTAGCATATGTGAAACAAATACTAACAGAACTAAAGGAGGAAATAGAATGCAATGCATTCATTTTAACAAAATTCAACATGCCACTCACTCCAAAGGACAGATGCACCGGACAGAAAATAAGTAAGGACACGAAAGCACTGAACAACACACTAGAACAGATGGACCTAATTGACATCTATAGAACTCTACATCCAAAAGCAACAGGGTATACATTCTTCTCAAGTGCACATGGAACATCCTCCAGAATAGACCACACACTAGGCCACAAAAAGAGCCTCAGTAAATTCCAAAAGATTGAAATTCTACCAACCAACTCTTCAGACTTCAAAGGTAGAAAACTAGAAATAAATTGTACAAAGAAAACAAAAAGGCCCACAAACACATGGAGGCTTAACAACATGCTGCTAAATAATCAATGGATCAACAAACAAATTAAAATAGAGATCAAGGAATATATGGAAACAAATAACAACAAAACAAAGCCCCAACTTCTGTGGGACGCAGTGAAAGCAGTCTTAAAAGGAAAGTATATAGCAATCCAGGTATACCTAAAGAAGGAAGAACGATCCCAAATGAATAGTCTAACATCACAATTATCGGAACTGGAAAAAGAAGAACAAATGGGGCCTAAAGTCAGCAGAAGGAGGGACATAATAAACATCAGAGAAGAAATAAACAAAATTGAGAAGAATAAAACAATAGAAAAAAATCAATGAAACCAAAAGCTGGTTCTTTGAGACAATAAGCAAAATACATAAGCCCCTAGCCAAACTTATTAAGAGAAAAAGAGAATCAACACACATCAACAGAATCAGAAACAGAAATGGAAAAATCACAACAGACTCCACAGAAATACAAAGAATTATTAGAGAATACTATGAAAACCTATATGCTAAGAAGCAGGGAAACCTAGAAGAAATGGACAACTTCCTAGACAAATATAACCTTCCAAGACTGACCGAGCAAGAAACACAAAACTTAAACCCATTACCAGTAAAGAAATTGAAGTGGTAATCAAAAAACTACCCAAGAACAAAACAACCGGGCCAGATGGATTTACCTCAGAATTTTATCAGACATACAGAGAAGACATAGTACCCATTCTTCTTAAAGTTTTCCAAAAAATAGAAGAGGAGGGAATACACCCAAACTCATTCTATGAAGCCAACATCAACCTAATACCAAAACCAGGCAAAGACCCCAGCAAAAAAGAAAACTACAGACCAATATCACTGATGAACGTAGATGCAAAAATACACAATAAAATATTAGCAAACCGAATTCAAAAATATATCAAAAGGATCATATACCACGACCAAGTGGGATTCATCTCAGGGATGCAAGGATGGTACATTGGAAAATCCATCAACATCATCCACCACATCAACAAAAAGAAGGACAAAAACCACATGATCATCTCCATAGATGCTGAAAAAGCATTTGACAAAATTTAACATCCATTTCTGATAAAAACTCTCAGCAAAATGCATCTAGAGGGCAAGTACCTCAACATAATAAAAGCCATATATGATAAACCCACAGCTAACATCATACTGAACAGCGAGAAGCTGAAAGCTTTTCCTCTGAGATCGGGAACAAGACAGGGTTGCCCACTCTCCCCACTGTTATTCAACATAGTACTGGAGGTCCTAGCCCCGGCCATTAGACAAAACGAAGAAATACAGGAATCCAGATTGTGAACGAAGAAGTTAAACTGTCACTATTTGCAGATGACATGATATTGTACATAAAAAACCCTGAAGACTCCACTCCAAAACTACTAGAACTGATATCAGAATACAGCAAAGTTGCAGGATATAAAATTAACACACAGAAATCTGTGGCTTTCCTATACACTAACAATGAACCAATAGAAACAGAAATCAGGAAAACAATTACATTCATAATAGCATCAAAAAGAATAAAATACCTAGGAATAAACCTAACCAAAGAAGTGAAAGACCTATACCCTGAAAACTATAAGACACTCTTAAGAGAAATTAAAGAGGACACTAACAAATGGAAACACATCCCACGCTCTTGGCTAGAAAGAATTAATATCATCAAAATGGCCATCCTGCCCAAAGCAATATACAGATTTGATGCAATCCCTATCAAATTACCAACAACATTCTTCAACAAACTAGAACAAATAGTTCAAAAATTCATATGGAAATACCAAAGACCTGAATAGCCAAAGCAATCCTGAGAAAGAAGAATAAAGTAGGGGATATCTCAGTCCCCAACTTCAAGCTCTACTACAAAGCCATAGTAATCAAGACAATTTGGTATTGGCACAAGAACAGAGCCACAGACCAGTGGAGCAGATCAGAGACTCCACACATTAACCCAAACATATATGGTCAATTAATATATGATAAAGGAGCCATAACATACAATGGGGAAATGACAGTCTCTTCAACAGATGGTGCTGGCAAAACTGGACAGCTACATGTAAGAGAATAAAACTGGATCACTGTCTAACACCATACACAAAAGCAAATTTGAAATGGATCAAAGACCTGAATGTAAGTTACGAAACCATAATACTCTTAGAAAAAAACATAGGGAAAAATCTCTTGGACATAAACATTAGCGACTTCTTCATGAACATATCTCCCCGGGGAAGGAAAACAAAACCATAAATGAACAAGTAGGACTATATCTAGCTGAGAAGCTTCTGTACAGCAAAGGACACCATCAATAGAACAAAAAGGTACCTTACAGTATAGGAGAATATATTTGTAAATGACAGATCTGATAAAGGCTTGACATCCAAAATATATAAAGAGCTCACGCACCTCAACAAACAAAAAGCAAATAATCCAATTAAAAAATGGGCAGAGGATCTGAACAGACACTTCTGCAAAGAAGAAATTCAGATGGCCAACAGACACATGAAAAGATGCTCCACATCGCTAGTTATCAGAGAAATGCAAATTAAAACCACAATGAGATATCACCTCACATCAGTAAGCATGGCTACCATCCAAAAGACAAACAACAACAAATGTTGGCGAAGTTGTGGAGAAAGGGGAACCCTCCTACACTGCTGGTGGGAATGTAAATTAGTTCAACCATTGTGGAAAGCAGTATGGAGGTTCCTCAAAATGCTCAAAATAGACTTACCATTTGACCCAGGAATTGCACTCCTAGGAATTTACCCTAAGAATGCAGCACTTCAAGCACTTCTTGAAGAAGACAGATGCACCCCTATGTTTATCGCAGCACTATTTACAATAGCCAAGAAATGGAAGCAATCTAAGGGTCCATCAGTAGCTGAATGGATAAAGAAAGAGTGGTACATATACACAATGGAGTGTTATTCAGCCATAAGAAGAAAACAAATCCTACCATTTGGAACAACATGGTTGGAGCTAGAGGGTATTATGCTCAGTGAAATAAGCCAGGCAGAGAAAGACAAGTACCAAAGGATTTCACTCATATGTGGAGTATAAGAACAAAGAAAAACTGAAGGAACAAAACAGCAGCAGAATCACAGAACCCAAGAATGGACGAACAGTTACCAAAGGGAAATGGAGTGGGGAGAATGGGAGGGTAGGGAGGGATAAGGGTGGGGAAGAAGAAAGGGGCTATCACGATTAGCATGTATAATGTGGGGAGAGGACAGCGGAGGGCTATGGAACACATAAGACAAGTAATGATTCTACAACATCTTACTACGCTGATGGACAGTGACTGTAATGGGGTTTGTGGGGGGGACTTGGTGAAGGGGAGAGCCTAGTAAACATAATGTTCTTCATGTAATTGTAGATTAATGATAACAAAATAAATAAAAAAAAGAAAAAAATGTTGTTATATGAGGCCTCATATGATCTAAGATCAAAACTATATATAAAGGTAAGCATTTTTATATAGAGAGGGGTTAAAGCCTGGATACAGACTTCTCAACACTCAATGTAAGTAAATGTGAAAGTCAAACAATTTTTTTTTTTTTTACCTTCTCTATTTACCTTGGATGGCAGGGGTATGGATTAAATAAATTTAATCTCTCACTTGACTCCATAAACCAATAGCAGCAAGGACAGCTTAGGTTGTTCCCTTCAAAAGAACCAGTCCAAGAAATAAATTAGTAAGACCCTCCTACTAGGGCTCCCTAAAGAGTAAAAGACTGAAGGACAGACTGTTAAATCCTGATACTAGCAGGGCAGCTGTATGATTCAGAGGTTCTCAGGCATTCTTATGCAGGAAAAAGAAGGAAAGAGAAGAGAAACTTTTCTCTAAGCTGGCCAGCTATGTGTCTAGTTTTCATCTCTTTTTTTGGGCTCAGACAAAAGGCAAAAATCTGGGGGTGGGTGAAAAGTACCAAAAGCTCATATCTGATAATATTATGGCAATTTAGGCCATGTAGGAATACCTTCTCCAGCACAGTGGAGGTTGATCTAACATACTGAATATTTTAAAGTTCATTTGTATGTATTACTGTAATGCTCAATGCCATTTGTAAGTCTAAGAAAAGGACCTTTCCACCATAATTAAACGATAAACAGACATTTGGAAAAGCCTGAGAGAAAATAATGATAACAAAAAGAAAACAAAAGAGCAAAGATAATACCTTTGTTCTCTGGAAGACAGCCTTTGGATCTAAAGTCTTAGTCTTCCCCCCTTAGTCTTGTTTTTATTGGTTTTAATCCAACCAATATCTTTACATCTTCTGTAATCCCACTTTGGTAAAACCTTAAAATGAAGGAAAAAAAGAAATCCTTAGCTAAAAGAAGTAAACAATACTTTAACCAGCCAGCATTTAAAAGCTTTCTAAAGGTTTGAGACACTAAATTCCAAGGTGTCATGGTAATTTTGTTTTAGTGAAGAAATGGAAAAAAAGAAATGTTAGTCTTTATACAGTCATTAAGTGAAATACAGATACCTTTTGGATATTAATATAATATATAGAGTTAAATATCAAAACACAGAAAGGATTATATAATATTCTAATTCTGTAATAGTACCTTCCATTGTCCTCAATAGAAAATGAGTTTTTAAATCAGTCCCTTTTTCATAAAATAATTCAAAAGATAATTTGATTCTTGCCACCTCAATTTCCTATACTCTCACAAAACTAAAAACTTTTGAGAATGTTCCACTTACCAACTTCAAAAGAGTCTTGTTATTTTTATGTATTTAATATTAACAACTTCAAAAAAAATCAGACTTAAAATGGTTATATATGTCTCTTTATTGTATAAAGCTTTGTTTTTATCTTTAGGTAATCTACAATGCTCAGAATAGCATTTTGAAGGCCTACCATTTGTAGGTGCTGGCTACATGCTGGAAAAAAAACATGAAAAAAATACCCTACTTACCCCAACTGACCTAAGAGCAAAGAAGGGAGAAATAAATAAATTGTGCAGTACAATATTGTTGGTAATATGATCAAGTACATAGAAAAATAGAGCATGAAATGCAGGCAATATTCAGGAATGCTCTCAAAGTGTGAAGTGAGCTACACATCAAAATGAGACTTAGATTTTTATTTTAAAATCTTGAAAATCAAGATCAGTATCTGTTCCTGTTGCCAAATATTTGTTTTGTACTTGATGTTCATGTTCCTATTGCCAAATATTTGTTTTGTACTTGATGTTCATTAGACATCACAAGGGCTTAAACCCTACATGCCCTAATCAATCTACCAAAAGCTCATGAGTATTCTCACGTTGAATTATTCTTATAATCATTTCTGGCTAAAATCTGCTTTCACCAGTATGATAAACTGTTGTATAAATAAATAAAATAAAACCTCCTGATCAACTTTCAACCTAAATTGGGGGTGGGAAGAAAGCCCAAAGACACACATTAGAGGTAATAAAGGTAAATACCAACATACCTATAAAAACATACAGTATGTTTCTATTTTCTTAGCTTTTGGAAAGCATCTAAGGGAGGCAGCAGCAAAAAAAAGAAGTTAATAAATGAAAGTAACAATGCTTTTACTCAACAGTTTCAAATTTACTATAAATACAAAGAATACAAAGTAACTGTAGAATTTCAAGATTTGAGCACAAATTTATCTCAATATAATCCTACTTGAATTCTTTACCTGTCAAACGGACACTTTCTAAAATTACCAGGATTAAATGAGATCATTTGCTGCATAGCAAGTAGCATGTCCTAAGAATGGAAAGTATCACCCAGTAACAAGTGAGGAAACCGAAACCCAGTAGAGTTAAGTATCTCTTCACCAAAACTTTCACTGTTGGACAGCAAAACTGAGACCAGAAGTTAAGACTTCTAATACCTAGCCACAGTGCTCCCATTATTTTTGGATAAGAAAGTGTGTTATTTTATTTCCCCTTAGAAATCTAAATATTCCAATCAAAAAGAGCAAAGTTCTACAATACAGTAAGTGTAAGGTACTTAAAATAAATTGAAGTGTTACAACTTTCTCATTCTCTTTCATTCAAACTGTTATGTTCCAGATGCTGTTATTTTTCCAATTTGATTTGGCTTCTATTTGGAATTCAGATGTTAATGTTATTCAGAAAAATACTACTCATGAGTAGTAAGTGACACGAAGCAACTGGTTTTTGAGCTTTAATTTGGTTTCAAATCTCTAAACTGTTTTCTTCCTGCCCTTGTACTACATAACATTTTGAATTACTCATCCCGAGTACTGGTGAACAAGGGGTGCTGCCTTTTGCACATGCTTTCCTGGACATTTTTTCCACCTGAATATTTTAGTATTATTTAAGAAACAAAGGACATATTAATAACATTTATCTTCAAACTTCTTATGCACCATACTGTGTTACTTATTTTTCTTATGAGTTTAAAAATCCACTTTAGAAAACATCATCTTACCACTCTTCCAAGGTCCAGTCCCTCCCCAGAATCACACCAGAGAAAAATAAATAATCGAGGTGCTGCGATCTCATCAATTTCTAGCTTCATAATCTTTAAGAAACCAAAACAATATTGCACAAAAGTATTTGTTTCCCATTCATCCTAAATCTAAAAGAACAACCAGAGATTTATCAGGACTTTTTGTAGATGTGTTCCGTAAATGTACTAATTTTCATTAGGAAATATAATGGAAAATAAGTTTTATCCTTAAAACTTGTTCTACTATTGTTTTCATATTCTGTTTTAAGACAATATACATGTGCATACAGACATGTATGTACAGGGAAAGAAATTATAGGAAACCTTATTTATAGAATTATGAAATTTTATAAGATGTAGCTTGAGAGAAACCCTTTAGCCATTTAGAGAAAATGAAACTCAAATAAGAGAGATTAAATTATGCCAAAGTTAGGGGCAAAATTAAAATGAAATAAAACAACTAGGGAGGATTTGATTTCCAGTATCTACAAAACAACACATTTTATTATAAAATAAAATTTCAGACTACCTTAACTCTGAGATGCCAAAAAAATATAATGTGTAATTTTGTTTGCCTTTTATGTGTTGAGTGTGTCACATTAAAAAAAAAGCTCTTGAATAATTAAATCTCTAAATTTTGGGAATACCATATACTCATATAAATGAATGTGAAAGCAAATTTTATATGGTATTCTTTTTCTTTCAGCTGTCTGTCACAGTTAAGAAGTTTCAGAGGCCACAGTTCAGCCAAGTATTTTCAAGTTTCATTTACTAAGATAATCTTAACATCTACATGACTAAGAAATCCTTTTGAGTTATAACTATATCATCTTTAACTGAATCTAGGTAGAAACATTATTTGGCAGTAATGATGGAAATGTTACAATATATGTAAACCTATTTTATACTTCTGACTCTTTAAGTCTTGAATCTCTCCTTATCTAACATTCTCATAGCAATATGAATAAATACACAATACACACACATATTCTTAAATACATTTATGTGATAGAGATAAAGATACACGATGACCCACATTTAGTGAAGAACATTAAACAAGGTACTCTCCCTTGACTGCAATTTTACCTGCTAAGTGTTGGTATTTTAAGTAAATGCTTATATTCTTAACCAAAACACACTGACTACTACTGGGTCTCTAATGTGAAAAAGAATACTTGTGAAATCCAAACACTTATTTCACTTATATTTTATTTATTATATTAACTATTCATACTTTCTCTAGGATATTATGACATAAAGATTAAGAGCTTAGGGCTATGGGGCCAGACAAAACTTTTAAATATGCCAGCCAGAGCTATTCAGTGAAATTAAACTGAAATCAAGAATATACACATATAATGAAATTCCTGTATTTGAAAACTCTTAGTTTGTTACATATAATTGAAGATCTTGTGCTTCACTGACCAAACCTCAGAGATTGGCTAGAGAGAAAATAAAGTTCAACCTAACTACTAATCAAAGACATAATGAGATTTATTTTTTCACTTTGCTTTTCTTTTGACTAAACTGACCAAGATTGCTTTTATGTTATTAATCAATTTTGATGAGATCTGGTGAAATGGATATGTCTTACACACTACTGAGGGAACAAATTCATATAACCTATTTGGAAAATATATCAGCATTAATTATCAAGAGCATTGTGTATTTAACATTAAGTTTTGGGAAGGCTATATATTGTGTACTTTACCTTTCTAAATTTCAACCATAAGCACAGATCACATACATCATCAGAGGAAAACCTTTTTTAAGTGGTACGAGCCATAAACAATGTAAATAAAAGTACCAGATGTATTGAAACCTGTAGGAAAGATTTAAGGAAGAAAAACTGGAGGTTCACCTTGAAGAATAAATATTGTTAACAAGAATAGGAGGACAGGGGAGGGTTCAAAGCAGTTTTCCAAGACACTCCCATCTTTGCTTTCCCTACTTCTCTTCTGTGCTCAACACTCCTGATTACTCTCTCCCTGAAACTCCCTATTCCCTTGGCTTCTAGGGCATTCATACCCTCTTAGTTCTCTTCATTCATATCTTTCCATTCTTTTCACATCTTTCACATGTGCCTCTGAAATGTGAAAGTTTTTTGAGACTTTACTGTCAATCCACATTTTATCTTGAGACACTATCTCAGGACAAATTCCTCTATTCTCATAGGTTTATTATGCTAATCGATATTTTAAAACCAGATCTATCTGTCCATTAAGTTTCACATTCCTTTTACAGTCTCCACTTGCAGGTCTCACATACACCTCAAAATCAACGTGTTCTATATTATCTAATCCCTCTAATCCTGCTTCTTAAATCTACTCTTCTCAACTGGTGATAACCCACTTATCCCAAGACTCAAATCTTTGAGTCATCCTTAATTTGTACCCTCACTCAATCACTAGATCTCACCGAAAGTACTTACTGAACATTACTAAATAATCCCCTCCCTTCTATTCTTACTACCATCACCCCAACTCAGGATCCCTTCATCTCATAGCTAGGCTACTGCAAGTCTTCTATCTGCTGTCCCTTCTCCAGACCTCTTTTCCTCTAGTCCATCCTCCACACACTAATCTGACCATTTCACTACTGATTAAAGCCCTTCAAAGACTCCTTAATGTCTTTAGGATAAAACTCCAAGCTTCTAAGAAGACATCTCAAGACAGTTCCAATCTGTGTTCTAAGAATATCAATGAGCATAGGACACCCTCTTCCACCCCACCCCAAATCGGATTATTTTTGCCTTCAACACTTATGCTCTTACTGTTCCTTATGCTTTGAGTCCCTGTCCCAACCCTTCTTTATCTGAACAACCTCAACTAATTCATTCATATTGTTCATGCGTCACCACTTCCTCTTTGCTCACGTGCCCCATCTTCCAAGGCTTAGTCAGCTTTTCTTCAGACCATCTTATGCAGTCCTCCTATTGAACTAAGAAAATGACAAAATACGCTCCTTAAGGCTAAGTACTAAGTCTTCTTATTCAGCTTTACATTTTTAGTACCTAGTACAGTGACTCAATAAATATTTATTTTTGTTACTAATCAGTAAAAACAGACGACTTTATGTAACTGAAGTTATCAGTTTGCTTAATTTTGTTTGGGAATATACAACTTTATCACAATTATATAATACTGAAATTATGTATCATTTTTATCCATTATCTTCTAATTTCCTTGAAGAGTAGAAACCATGTTTCATATATATATATTTATACATTGATCTGTACTAACACTAACTAAATACAAAAAAGTTATTAATTGTTCCTTCTGTTTTTACTCTTTTCTAGCTATACATCTAAGGTCTCTTAGACTGGAATTATGAGTCTTCTACAGACTATTTACACACTATCTGCTCAACTTTTGCCTCAGAAAGAAAAACAGATCAAAGATATTATAATATCTGTTGATGTACCTTGGACCTTTAGCCACAATATATACTATAAATCTATTATCTTTGACTCCTAAAAAGGCAGGGATGATATATATAATCTTCCTTTCTGATCAAATATATATTTATTTGAAAAATAAATAATTCATTATGATGAAGAAAAACTCATCATACATCATCCCAAGTCCAGCATTTCTCATTAGCATGATACCAGTCTCTCTGTAATATTCTTCTAAAGGTGGCTCCAGAAGAATCACATCAAATTTGGGTGTCAGTTCTCTGATGTCAAGGGCTTCTATATCTGCTTCTAAGTACCTATTTGATCAAAGCATGAAGAGAGATTTTTAAATACCTTACAGATGGTAATGAAAGAAATTTCTTAAATATTACAAAGTAAACATAAGCTGCTTACTGAATATAATCTTTTTATAGGAAGGCATCTTTCTTTAGTATAGACAATAAAACATTTACTGATATTCTATTCCAGGACATGGACATGAGCACACTACAAACTAAAATAATATTCTCCCATTTACTTCTGGACTATAAACTACTCATGTTTTTTCATTGAAATGCTGTACTCAGATGTTAAGTCTTTGAGCCCCTTTCCACCATCATCTCAATTTTTTAAGGAACATCACATTACTTTCTTCTCAATTGTTTAGTGGGGTTAGAAAATCTATTTGTAGGTTTTAAATTCCTCCTTCTCAAAAAATAGTTTAAATTTTTTTCTTTTATTAGTTTATTAGTAAAATTGTTTATATTAATATTCTTTCCTGGCTACTTAATATCAATTACTACTAGCCTTTATTGAAAGGTTACTTCCATATGAGTAAGAGTATTTATAAATAGGATGAATAGAGCCTGTTAATATTTTTCCCCACATACTCAGACTTTCTTGTGATTCTTCTAATAACTAATAGTATATATTTTGGCAAACAGTTATATGTACAAAAGATTCAAACAAGGTAAATGTGAAATAGATTCTCTAATTTCAAAGACCTAATTCACATTTTTAAGGAAAACATTACTCATTTTAGGGGAAGGGAATTCTGCTTGAATTTTCATATTCCAACATGTTAAGAGTAGTGTCCCTGGATGCTGAGTTATGATTAATTTTTATTTGCTCATTTTCCTTCATCTAAGTTTTCTAAACTTTCTCCAATAAATAAATTATTTTTGAGAAGTTATCTAAAAACATTTTAAGAAGCTCAACAATACAACAAACATGAATGATTTCCTAAGAAAAGAATATTTCAAGGCACTATAAGCAAATTATCTAGAAAACTGAAAAAATTAAATGAGAATCTACTACTGTGTACTCAGCACTGAAGTTTCAAACAAATATATTTTACTGTATGAAGAAATAAGAGTGTTTAACTTTATAATGGTGCTGAAATTTTTTCAAACAGACAGGTTACAGGATTAAAGAGATTGATATTTTAAGCCTGAATTGGGAATAAAAGTAATTGGAAAAAAAAAAAAAACACTTACATAGGAGGAGTGTTAGATTTAGCTATTAATTCGTCTTTCAGCCTGATGAGCTCCCTCAGTTTAGGGTATTCTTCAAATCTGTCAGCCAGACCTAAGTGAAAAACAGAAATTATAATTTCAATATAACTGAAGCTCCTATCAGTGAATTCAAAGATTATAAGCCCTCTCAGGAAAACAAAGCATTACACTACAACCACTTTATTCTCACGTCTTTTTTAAAAAAGTTAATTTTGAGTGTTTTTAACCATTTCATATATACATTTCATACCCAATGACCCTTACCCTGCATGCATGCAAAAACCCAGATGTTCTAAAGTCCAATTCAATAAACCATTTAATTTTGCATATTTATTAAGTTAAATAATCAGCTCATTGCATCAAGTTCACCCATTCTGTTCTCAGGAAAAGAAAAAACAGTTGCCTTTCTATCATATGTTTTCTTTCTTTAGATAAATAAAATTGTTCTCCTGAAGAATCTAGTGATTGCTGATATTTTTATTTAGCTTCTTAGTTATCTAAAGCAAGAGGAAATGAGTATTTCCTTTTTTTTATGAATTAGGCATAGAAAGAGACAAAGAATAGAGGTGAGAGAAATATTGCTGATGATTTTAAATTAATTGGCTATGCCTTATAGACACAATCCCAGAACAAATTTAGTTAAGAAATAATGAGTCCCTAATAGATTAGTTCTGACCTCACTCACTCTGATAACTTATCTAAATTGCACTATTAATTCCAAGACAAGTTGCTTTCTCTAAGAAAATTTCCTATATTAATATTTATAGTCTTAAAGATCTCACACCTCCACATTACTATATAAACCAAACCTGCATATTTTATTATTACACTTAGGACCGTGAAAAACATCTACAAATCCAACAAAGTTTACTTAAAATCAGTAGACTCATGGTTCCCATGTTCTCAAAAATATTTTGATCTTTAAGACTCAGGGGAAATTTTAGGTAAAACAGCAAAATGCCTGTTTAACCAACTTCAGGGATAAGTAGGTCTGAATATTAAAGAGTACTAAAAGTTCTTATTTGGTATTTTCCCCCATATGAAACACAGCCATAACAATGTAAATTACATAAACATCTTTTTTCTTTTTGTATTTCTTTATCTGATTTATTTAACTTAGCACAATGATCCCAAGGTTCATCTATGTTGTCGCAAATGACAGGATTTCCTTCTTTCTCATGGCTGAATAATATTTCATTGCATATACTTTCTTTATACATTCGTTGTTGACAGACACTTAGGTTGTTTCCATATCTTGGCTGTTGTGAATAATGCCACAGTGAAGACAGGAGTGCAGATATCTCTTCAAAATATTGATTACATTTCCTTTTCCTTTGGCTACAAACCCAGAAGTAGGATTGCTGTATCATATGGTAGTTTGCTATTGAACTTTTGAGGAAACTGCCATGATGTTTTCCATAGAGGCTGAATTAATTTTTATTCCCACCAACAGTGTATGATTGTTCCCTTTTCTTCACATCCTTGCCAACACCTATTTCTCTCTCTTCTTTTCTTTTGATGATAGCCATTCTGACTATGTGAGGTGATATCTCACTGTAATTTTGGTTTGCATTTCCCTGTGGATTAGTGGTGTTGAGCACCTTTTCACGTACTTGTTGGCCATGGGTGTGTCTTCTTGGGAAAAATGTTTATTTAGCTCCTCTGCCCGTTTTTTTCACTGGATTGTCTCCATTTTTGCTATAGAGTTTTGTATGTTCCTTATATATTTTGGATGTTAACCCCTTACCTGGTATATGATTTGCAAATATTTTCTCCCATTGCCTTTCATTTTGTTGATTATTTCCTTTGCTGTACAGAAGCTTTTTAATTTGATGGAGTCCCACTTGTTTCTTTTTGCAAATTATGGGCTTACTTTAAGTATTCCAGTGGAAATTGGTCTTCTGAAAAAGAACTTTTATTTTCAACTTTTTATTAAAGGATTATTGATATACACTCTTATGAAGGTTTCACATGAAAAAACAATGTGGTTACTACATTTACCCATATTATTAAGTCCCCACCCATACCCCAGTGCAGTCACTGTCCATAAGTGTAGTAAGATGCCACAGATTCACTATTTTCCTTCTATGTGTTACACTGGTTTCCCCGTGATCCCTCACACCATGTGTACTAAACATAAAACCCCTCAAACCTTGTCCCTCCCTCACCTCCCACCCTCCCACACCCCACCCCTTTGGTAACCACTAGTCCCTTCTTAAGTCTCTGAATCTGCTGCTATTTTGTTCCCTCAGTTTTGCTTTGTTGTTATACTCCACAAATGAGGGAAGTTACTTGGAACTTGTCTTTCTCCACCTGGCTTATTTCACTGAGCATAATATCCTCCAGCTCCATCCATGTTGTTGCAAATGGTAGGATTTGTTTCTTTCTTATGGTTGAATAGTATACCATTGTGTATATGTACCACCTCTTCTTTATCCATTCATCTACTGACGGACACTTAGGTTGCTTCCATATCTTGGCTATTGTAAATATTGCTGCAATAAACACTGGGGTGCATATGTCTTTGTGAACCTGAGAAGTTACATTCTTTGCATAAATTCCAAGGAGTGGGATTCCAGGGACAAATGGTATTTCTATTTTTAGTTTTTTAAGGAACCTCCATATTGCTTTCCACAATGGTTGAACTAGCTTATATTCCCACCAGCAGTGTAGGAGGGTTCCCCTTGCTCTGCATTCTCACCAGCATTTGTTGTTCTTAGTCTTTTTGATGCTGGCCATCCTTACTGGTGTGAGGTGATATCTCATTGTGGTTTTCATTTGCATTTCCCTGATGATTAGTGATGTGGAGCATCTTTTCAAGTGTCTGTTGGTCATCTGAATTCCTTCTTTGGAGAACTGTCTCTTCATATCCTCTGCCCATGTTTTAATCGGGTTATTTGCTTTTTGGGTGTTGAGATGTGTGAGTTCTTTATATATTTTGGATGTTAACCGCTTGTTGGATATGTCATTTACAAATATATTCTCCCATAGTGTAGGATACCTTTTTGTTCTTTTAATGGTGTCCTGTGCTGTACAGAAACTTTTTAGTTTCATGTACTACCATGTGTTCATTTTTGCTTTTCTTTCCCTTGCTCAAGGAGATGTGTTCAGAAAGAAGTTGCTCATGTTTATATTCAGGAGATTTCTGCCTATGTTGTCTTCTAAGAGTTTTATGGTTTCATGACTTACATTCAGGTCTTTGATCCATTTCAAGTTTACTTTTGTGTATGGGGTTAAACAATAATCCAGTTTCATTCTCCTGCAAGTAGCTGTCCAGTTTTGCCAACATGGGCTGTTGAAGAGGCTGTCATTTCCCTACTGTATGTCCATGGCTCCTTTATCATATATTAATTGACTATATAGGATTGGGTTTATAACAGGGCTGTCTAGTCTGTTCCATTGGTCTATGGGTCTGTTCTTGTGCCAGTACCAAATTGTCTTCATTACTGTGGCTTTGTAGTAGATAGAACTTGAAGTTGGAGAGCATAATCCCCCCAGCTTTATTCTTCCTTCTCAGGAAGGATATTGCTGTGGCTATTCGGGGTCTTTTGTGGTTCCATATGAATTTTAGAATGATTTTCTCTAGTTCATTGAAGAATTCTGTTGGTATTTTGATAGGAATTTGATAAGAATCTGTAGACTGCTTTAGGCAGGATGGTCATTTTGACAATATTAATTCTTCCTATCAATGAGCATGGGATGTGTTTCCAATTATTGGTATCTTCTTTAGTTTCTCTCATGTGTGTCTTGTAGTTTTCAGAGCATAGGTCTTTCACTTCCTTGGTTAGGTTTATTCCTAGGTATTTTATTCTTTTTGATGAAACTGTGAATGGAAATGTTTTTTTTGGATTTCTCTCTTTTTTAGTTCATTGTTAGTGTATAGGAATGCCACAGATTTCTCTGTATTAATTTTCTATCCTGCAACTTTGCTGAATTCAGATACTAGATCAAGTAGTTTTGGAGTGGATTCTTTAGGGTTTTTTATGTACAATATCATGTCATCTGCAAACAGGGACAGTTTAACTTCTTCCTTGCCTATGTAGATGACTTTTATTTCTTTGTGTTGTCTGATTGTCGTGGCTAGGACCTCCAGTACTATGCTGAACAGAGGTGGGGAGAGTGGGCATCCTTGTCTTCTTCCTGATCTTAAAGGAAAAGCCTTTAGCTTCTCCCTGATAAGTATAATGTTGGGTGTGGGTTTGTTATATATGGCCATTATTATGTTGAGGTACTTGCCCTCTATACCCATTTTGTTGAGAGTTTTTACCATGAATGGATGTTGAATTTTGTCAAATGCTTTTTCAGCATCTATGGAGATGATCATGTGGTTTTTGTACATAAACATCTTAATTTAAAAACCAAAAGTACAAATATTAATAACTTTAATATCAAAAAGTTAAGGGAAAGATTTTATTTATAGTGCCTCAATGAGTGGTTATAAGTCAAATTTCAAATAAAACAAGTTTGAAGAATTCATTATAGTCAGGTTTCAATTACAGTGGAGTCAGCTCTCAATCATCTACAAAATAGAAGATTCAACTTTTCCTCAATCCATAATTGTTTCCCCAGTACATTTTCTTTGCCTTGAAGAAGTAAGTGTCTTAAAAGCAGAAAAGTTCATATCAAAATATGGTTATAAAACTCAGTAACTTTTTTTGAAAGCCAGCTTTATTCAAGTATAACTGATATACAAAAAACTGACATATTTAATGTATATAATTTGATGAGTTTGGACATATGCATACTCCTGTGGAAACATCACCATTCAGGGTAATAGATGTACCATCACCTCTAGTTTCCTTGTGTTTCTCTGGTGTGTATGGTAACAACACATAAAATGAGATATATACCCTCTTAACAAATTTTTTAAGTACTGCAGACTACAGTCCACAGTATTGCTGACTATAGGCACTATGCTATACAGATCTCTAGAAGCAATTTATCTTGCATAACTGAAACTTTGTACCAATTGGACAATAACTCCCTATTTTCTCCTCCCTTCAGCCCATGGTAACAACTTCTTTTCTCTGCTTGTATGAATTTAACTATTTTAGGTACCTCATGAGAATGTATGTATTTATATTACATATACTATTTTAGGTGCCTCTATTAGTGCATGCATATTTGTCCTGTAACTGGCTTATTTCACTTAGCATTATCATAACTTTTAATGCTACATCTAAATTTTGCTCAGGAAAACATTAAGATCAATTTCTACTTTAAGAGTAATGTTACTAACAAGCAACAAGAAGAAATAAACTGGATTATGTCAAAGCTCAAGTTTAGTGTTGCCAATGATACCATCAAGAAAGTGAAAAGACAACACACAGAATGGAAGAAAATATTTACCAATCATATACCTGATGAGACTTGAACTGAGAATAGATTAAAAAAACTTTTAGAACGTAATAATAAAAAGACAAATAACCAATTAAAAGATAAGCAAAGGGTTTGGACATCTCTCCAAAACAGGTATTTACATGGCTAATAAGCATATGAAGGATGTTTAATACCATTAGTCACTAGGGAATTACAAATCAAAACTACAATGAAAGAACGCTTCATAACCACTAGGATGGCTATAATCAAAAAGACAGATAACAATGAGTCAAGGATGAGAAGGAACTGGGATCCTCAAACATTGTTGGTTGGAATGTAAAATGGCAGAGCTGCTTTGAAAAACAGTTTTGCAGTTCCTCAAAAAGTTAAACACAGAATCATGTGACCCAGCAATTCCACTCCTAGGTATATATTCAAGAAAAATGAAAGCATATGTCCACACAAAAACTTTACATGAATATTCACAGAAGCATTGTTTGGAACAGCCAAAAAGTGGAAACAATCCAAATGAATGAATAAACAAAATGTGGTATGTATACACAAAGGAAATGAAGTACTGACACCTACTACAACATCCGTGACCCTTGAAAACATTATACTAAGTCAAAGAAGCCAGTCATAAAAATACCACATATTGTATGACTCCATTTATGTGAAATGTCTAGGAAAAATGGTAGAGACAGGAAATCAGTCAATGGTTACAGAAGGCAAGGGGTGGAAGCTGAAGTGGAAGGAATGGTAATTAACTGCTAATGAGTACTGGGTTTCTTCAGGGGGGATGAAAATGTTCTACAATTAGTGTGGTAATGGTTGCACAAACCTGTGGCTATACTAAAAAAAAGTTGAACTCTACCCTTTCGATTGGTTAATTGTACAGTACATACATTATCTTAAAAAAGCTATTTTTAGACATGCAGGGATGTCTTTGTTGGTTTTATTAGTAGACTGGACACAGCTGAGGAAAGACTTTGTGAACCCGAGGAAATCTCAATTGAAAACTCAAGCACTGAAAAGCAATGAGCAAAAACTGAATTAAAAAATTTTTAAAAAGCCAGAATATCCAGGGACTGTGGGACAACTACAAAAGATGTAACATATTTAAAGGAAGTACCAGGAGAAGAAAGAGAGTAACAGAAGAAACACATGAAACAATAATGCCTGAGAATTTCCCCAAATTAATGTCAGACACCAAACCACAATTTTGGGAAACTCAGAGAACACCAAAGAAGATGATGCCAAAAAGAACACTACATGTAGGCATATCATTTTCAAACCACAAAAATCAAAGATAAAGAAAAAATCCAGAAAGAAACCATAGGAAAAGAACATTATACCTATAAAGGAAAAAAGAAGTATGTACCCAATTTCTTAGAAACACAAAAGCAAGAAGAGAGTGGAATGAAATATTTAAAGAAAAAAACCACAACACTTCTGTACTCTACAAAATCATCCTTCAAAAGTGAAAGAGAAACAAAGACTTTCTTAAACAAAAATTGAGGCAATTTGTTGCCAATAGACCTGACTTGAAAGACTGTTAAAAGAAATTCTCTAGAGAGAATGAAACTAACATAGGTCAGAAAGTCAGATCTACATAAAGAAAGGAAGAACAGCAAAGAAGGAATAAGTAAAGGTAAAATAGAAATACAGGGACAGTCACAGAATCAAACTGGAGAAGGAAGGGAAGAAAGGAAGGAAAAGAGTAACCTTGCTTGAGGGAAAAGGAGGATGCACTAGAACTATTGAGAGTGAAAAGGGGAAGCCAAGCCCCCAAAAATAACTTTGATAGAAATAATCCACAAAAATGAATAAATACTATGTACATAATAGAGAGTTAGAAACAGCATATTCCCAACAAATCAGACATACCTACATCTCTGATAAAATTCTGAGATCTATGTCCAGGGTCTACAAAATGTTGGCAGTAATTATTATGGGGATTTAAACTCTGTGTTCCCTAAAAAAGAAGTCAAAATTAAATTAATAGCATTCACTCTGATGGCAGATACACTAACTCTTTACTTTCTTATTATGAGGTCATACAAAATAAATGTTGATTGATAGATTTCAAAAGTTAGTAATATTTGAAAACACCACAACTAAAATGATAGTATTGCTCTTTAGTAGCTAGACATTAGTACAGTATTGTCTCATCCTAAATAGCCAAGTATCTGAAGAAGAGTTCACAAATAATTTTAAATGATCTGTATCTTATAATAATGATCTCTCAATAACTGAAAAAATCTTGAAAACAAGTATTTAAAATGTTTTTAGGCACAGAGCTGAAATGTGAAGTTTTAAGATTTGAAAATTATTTACCTTTAGAAAAGTTCTAAAATCTTTGTAAATCTCTTCTTCAAATTCTCTTCTTGTTGCATTTCTAGTTCATCCTTCAAAAAGGAAGATTAAGTTGACATTTTACATATATGTATAGGAGGAATCTTTTATGTATTTTGTTATCTTGAGTTTTTAAGTCTCCTTGTAAATATTTTATTTGCCTAAGACATAATTTTTTCAAATTACCATTAAAGTCAAACACTGAAGTCTTTGCTTTCTCATCATTTGATCTACTTATATCTAAAATAAAAATTTCCATTTCATTCTCATCAATAATGCCTATAACTACTAATTTTGTTGACTGAGATGTTGACAATTATCTCATATATAGAGTACCATAAATATTTGAATTTAGCACAAATCATAAAAGCTATGACCACCAAGGGGAAAATTTTACTTCTGTCAGATCAAATCATGAAACTGTTAATCTTTATAGGTCAAAAATGTTAAAGTATCAGGAACTGTACATGGTTTGACCTAAAATAATCATAAGTATTTAAGTTACATATTAGCATATATCAAAATGCACTACACAAAACAGTGTTCATTGGATTAGGTAATTACATCATTGAAATTCCTAGAGATTACTGGAACTATGTATTTTCTTCTCTATTAACTACAGTTGTACAGTAATTAATTTGAAAATACAGAGATTAGTTTTTTTGTCCACAGTACTTTCTTTTCGACTAAATACTACAATTACAAGTTTAGAAGTTGGGTTTTTTCCTTGGGCCTCTTTCAGAATGGTTCTACAGGTGTCTGGCCCATGAATTATTAAAAAATTTTAATTGAATTACCCTATGTGAATAACACAACTCAAAAAAGATTGTATTGTAGCCTCTTGAACGTTAAGCCAATTATCCAGTGTCTGATACACCTAACTCCTCATTACTTTTACTTAAGAATATTATTGCCCACTGCTGCGTAGGCATTACGTTAAGTGCTTTATATATGTTGCCTAATTTAATCCACACACCTCTTGCATGAAAATTATACATATGCTACTGACAATTATTTTAGACATTTTAAAATTCAGCTTTCCATCAAATTTTTTCCTGCATAACAATCTATTATTGTAAGGACTTATTTTTCATGATCATAAAATCGCCTCACTCTCTACTTGCCTTATATTCTTCCACTTTGTCTTCATCTGTCTCTTCTTCAACCTGATACTTGCATTTTTGCATTTGGAGCAAAAGTATCATAGGAAGCCCTGAAAATTAAAGATAAACTATCACACTGAAATATTTATATAAGATATAGACATTCATCTATTAACAATATTAAATAACAGGTTACAAAAACAGAACAAGGCACTTTTTTCTTGATTAAACAGTATCTATTCACTCAGTTTACAAATCTTAATATCAAAAAACCTGATTGATAATTCTGCATTTTATTTTTATTAGTAAGCAACCAAATGAGAAAATAAGCTTTTATAATGGCTATACGGCAAAAAGAAACTCCTATATTATCTATCATTCTAATCAGTCTTACGCAAAACTGATAATCAAATTGATTACTAGAATACTGAAAATTTATGAAATGCTTTATGAACTAATTATTAATACAATTTTTAGGGTAAAATGCGTTTTATAAGAAATTTTAAAATACAATTATTTGTGGTATATAAGTGAATTCTTACTCTAATTTTTCATTTCCTAACTACTTTATAAATTGAGAACTTACTATTCAGGAAATAAGTATTTTGTGATTGATGAAGAGTAAGAACCAGTGTTTCTGAGATCTTTATTTTGATGCTCGTTACAACAACATACTTCATACATAGGATGATATATTAAAACAACGATCATTTCACAATATTGACCTGTCACTAAAAAAAACTATTCAACAGACCTGTAGGTTTCAGCAATTTCTCTCTGCTCATCTTTGCTGTTTAACACAGCACCAATGCTGTCAGCACTTTCAGCTCCCAACTGAGAAAAAGCAAAAACCAAAACTTAGGTAACAATGCAACGGGACAGCCTTTCCAGCTTTCCAGTTTTACCTCAGCAGGCAAATGGATTAATTACTTTGCAGGAAAAATTCTAAATACCTTAGAACAAAACCATGTTAATAATGATTTTGGCAGCTGAAAAACATTTTACAGTTTCAGTTATATTTGAAATTAAGACATTAGTCAATCCTCTAGTTTTAAAGTAAATAATAAAACAATTTAGTAGTGGCAGTAACAAAAAAAAGCAGCTACTGTGTAGCGTTTATAATGTGGCAGGCACTATGTTAAACACCGTGTCCATCAGCCTGTGCCTTATACCTTATCCCATGCTTTAATAAGTATCTATCCAGTTTTATCAAGCCAAGTCTTTATACACTTATTATACACACCATTTGAACTTTACTAATACCTAAAAAATGGTAATGCAAATTCTAGTTGACAGTTCTACAAAGTTAGGGTAGAAGATTGACCCAACAGGAATTATTCTGCAAAATACAATCATCTGCCAGATGAAGGCAAATCAACCAAATTATACACACTGAGTTGTGTTCTAGTCTGGTAGTTCATTGATCAATAAATGTTTATTTAAAGCTTACTTTAGGAAAAAACAAAATTAGGGTAGAAGATTAACCCAACAGGAATTAAATGCAAATAATGCACTCAGAATGCTTATATCTGGTATGACAATAAGTTGCAGATAGCAAGGACAGTCAAAGCTCAGAGGAACAAGTACCTAGGCCAGGGAAATCAGAATAGGTTTCATCACGAAGTTTTAACCTGAGTTGTGCCATACAGGATAAACAGAAATCAGAAAGGAAGGAAGACAACTTTTTTTAAAAATCATGAAGTATATATTGCACAAACCACATTCTGGAGGGAAATGAACCAGTTTGTCTCATTCATATGGGAAAAAGTAAGAGAAAGAAAACCTTAGTTGGTAAAGTGGAAGCCTGTCACTGATTTCAGACATCCTTACTTATCCAATTAGAAGACCAGTAGGCAGCTAGGTATACTGGAAAGAACACAGACCTAAAACTGCAGCATGCAAACTTACCAGCTGTGTGGCCTTCATAATGTTTCCTAAATTCTTTGAGCTCTATTTTCTTCATCTATAAAATGCAGAAAGCATCTGACTTACACAAGTGAAGACAGAACATAAAAAGCTTAGCAGAGTCTTGACACATACAAGGGACTTTAAAATGACAGCCATTATTAAATTTTATGTACTTCTTATGGTTTTTGAGGGTAGGGACTACCTATTATTCATAGTTGAATTGCCAATGCCTATTAGAGCCCCTAGCACATAGTACGACACTCAACAAATAATTGTTTATAAGTTATTATGAGTCAAATAGAGGTTTGAATTCAAAATTTAAGGATATTTACTTGATGGTAAGAAAACGAACATTTTTGAAGGTAATACAGTAAAGTGAGTGAGCAAAAAGGCTTGGAAAAGATTCTTGATTTGCGTAAGATCAGAATGCCAAAGGGACAAAACAGATGATTCCAAATTCCCACATTTCTAACACTATAACTTATCACTTTTCATCAAGTCATAAAAGAGGATACATTTCAGATTTTTATTTACAACAAGATTTATTATGGAAAAAATAGCAGTAACATTACCTCCATCAGTTTAACTGATCTTAATGGTAGAATGGAAAATACAGCCTCTGACTTTAAGGTATCTGCATTTTCGCATGTGACTCTACTGATCTGAAAGTGTTAATTCATTCATACACATGAAGCAGACAAGCTTTAGTGAGACAAACCTGGGTTCAATTTTCTGGCGCTGGGGTGAGTGACCTGGGGAAAAATTTACTTAACCTCTAGAAACTGTTTCATTATCCGGTAAGTGTAAATAATACTGCCTTTCTCAGAGGTTTGTGGTGACTGATACTAAGAAGTCGAATATTAGCTTTAGGTGATGACGAGAATAATATACATAGTAAGTGGACTGTAACACACAAGATGAAGCATCTAAAATTTATACTCAAGCTACTCCCAATGCAGTCTTGAGACACGATCCCAAAGAATATACTGTAAACCTTTTTCACAACGAAGCCACAATCTCAAGAAATGAGCGCTGACAACAAGGCAAGGCAAGGCACAGAAGACCTTTTAAACAGTGAAGCGAGTTTTAGAGGACAAGAAGTCACTTTTGCTGCGTGAACTGAGGTACCTTATTCCCAAAGACCTCGTCTCTGTATCCCCATCACTGAGCATGGTGCTAGGCACTGGCGGGTATTCCAGAAAGGTTGATGAAGACCTGTGGAGGCACTCGCCTTAGAGCTACCTCAATAACCGCGACACGAAATGGAAAAAACTCGTGACACTAAGGAGTTTTGAGCGATATGTGTGGGTAGGTCCAGGATAGACAACTGCAGAACAGCGGGCAGTTAGGGAGGGAAAAGAGTAGGCAATGGGAGGGAAGAGGGCGGGCGCGCACGCGCGTTCGCGATCTCTCGCTGGGCCGCAGACCTGCTGCGCCAGATGTCGCCGTAGCTTCACTCCTGCAAGCGGCTGTCCATGTCCCAACTGGTTTCCACTACCCCGAAAACTTGGCAGTGAACAGATGACCCCAGCGCAGTTTTCCTTCCAAGGTGTGGAACACAAGATCCGTCAGGAACTTGAGGTTGCCTCTATCCTTAATCCTTTCTTCAATAGTTATTTCGGCGCGGCAATAATTTCTCGACAGTGCCCGGAAGTCCCGCCCCCTCCTGGACGCTCGCGATTGGACGCCGCCTGGAAGGGGCCCAAGAAGGGAGGTTGCGGCGCCGGCGAGGGTGTCGGAAACCCCTCCTCCGTGCGGGGCCCACCCGGCGCCTAGCGTCTGGCTTTCGCTCTCGTTCTGAAGAAATCAGGCTCCTGCGGTGTCTCCGAGGTGTGGACTTTGTTGATTCCCTTTTCTATTAATTCCCCAGTTGCCAGTCCTGAAGTTTTAAAAATTGCCAGACACCATTTCTTTTTTTTTTTTTTTTTTTACCGAAGCGCAAATTCGAGCCTGATTGTCAGCTTGACCCCTGGACTGCCTTTTACTACCTGAGTGACCTTGGCTAAATAATCACCTCCGTGAGCCTCTTTTCTCATTTCTAAAATGGACACAACAAGAGTTTCTACCGCACAGAGTTAAGACTGAGCGTAAGCAGTTTGGCACACAGCGCCATGGAAGTGTTCATTAGGATTTTCACTATTACCTACTCTTCCCTTCAGGCAGGGATCAACCGCTGCACTTAACTGGACCTTGAGAAGTTTCCTACTTTTAACCGTAATGCATTTTATGGCTTCTTCCCTTTAGGGAAGTGGACGGGTGATAGTAAAATGTGTCTGGTTCATGCCCTAGACGTCAGAGGGTAGGGGACCCCTTTTTTGTGCTTGTACGTTTGTCTTAGCGGGAAATAACCCTTGGATGTGGAAACAGCCTATTGAAAGTACCCGGGTGATTCTCCTCTCTTCATAGGAAGGCAGCAAAGACCAGAGTCTTGTTCTTACCATTATTTTTCACCACATTTGTCATCTTATTCCAAATTCAAAGTGGCAGAAGTAGACTAATGAAATAATGTTGCCTCAAGTTTAATTAGAAATTGTTGCAAGTACTTACCATCATTAGTACAGGTTTTTATTCTTTGAGAATGGATTAATTTTTGAAAATACTATTAAACTCTCCAGATCAAAACCAGGTGAGTCAGGCTAGGCCAGAGTGGGCAGAACTAGATTCTACTAATTATCATGTATTTCTCAAGAATTAGCTCTGAAAGGTCAATACAAAAGAGTTGTAAAAATCCCTTGAGTAACAGCACTATTTGAAAAGGTATATTAACATCCAAGGAGCCTATAATTAAGGACAATGCTAATTTATACATATGATATAAAATATGTTTCTTTAAAAGTCTGTTGCATCACCTGCTAATCATCTAAGTTGACTACTGATGTGAACTATTTTTCAATGAAGGACTAGGCATTTGTGCACTCAAATATTTATTGGTATATATTGAGTATTTTATATGGCAGTCACTGTGATAGACTTTAGTCTTTCAAGTTTACCAAAGACCAAAACCAAGTCAGTTTTTCTCAGTGCAGTTTACTATCTGAAGGAGGAACATATTTTTCGTGGTAAAGTGTAGTGCAGGTTATCAGCCTGCTGTCTTTGAGCCCCATACTCACCTAAACTGCTCTGTGGTGACGGTTGGCTTGGGAGTCTGCAAACATTTCCTAGCCTTCCTTGTCAAATGGCTTCCTGTAAGATGCTGCCAAGAGGAGGCACAAGCAGGAATTGGAGGCAAAGTGCAGGAAAGCAATTGTCCTTCTCTCTTACTCTGTCTGTGGTCTTTACAAAGTCCCAGAGCCAGCTGCTGCAGCCCCTCCCTGGGGCTCACGTCCCTTTCTACACACTTGTGTGGCATCCCTAGCAGTGAGTTTCCTCTCAGGCCCTGGTAGTACCTCTCCCACCCTCTGTTCTGCCAGCTCCAGGACTGACAGCCACTTTCTGCAGTTATGCATTTCTCATTTAATCTCACCATTCTCTTTTTGCTTTTCTAGCCTTAAACACCCATGTAAACATTTCTGCATAGCAAACGCTATCCATTTAGAATTCTTTAAATAATTTCTGCTTTTCTACCTGGAACCTGGATTGATAAAGATGCAAATGTGGACCACTTTATAGAATTTATAAAACCACTGGAAACCCCCAGAGAGTTGTTGCAGGTTTCACTCACACACACACACACACACACACACACACACACACACACACACACACACACACACACACACACAAGGAGAGGGGTGGAATATAACTCTGAAATCTATCTCCCAACCAATGAATTATAAACTTCAAACCACATCAGCACACCTGTAGAGTACTATACATGCCTATCAGTAACATCTATTCATTACAGCTATGTAAGGGCCACTAGGGGGTGTCTGTGGTGAGTAGAAGACGTTTGGGAAGACCCACATGTATTTCATATTTTTTGGAAAAGCAATTTCACTTCTCAGCACTTCACGGAATCCACGTAACTATTTATGCATTTTTCCCTAATCTCCTTGAGAATGACCTTGTAAACATCTTGTAAACCTAAATATCCCATTGCCTATTGTACATTCTGTTAGAATGTCCCTCACAAGATCAGACTTCACATGGATATAACCTAAATTCATCTCCACACACATCCTCTTGGTATCTACTCTGTGACTGTAGCTCAGCCCTTGATCCCCCCTGCCACACACACACAAATGCCATTCTTCATTTCTTCAACCACAACCTGTGGATGGATCCTGATTCATATCCTAATTGCCCTACCATTTTTTCAGTCTATCAAATTCTTCCTAGAGATTATTGGAAAATTATAATTTTATTATTTCCAACTCTGCTTAAAATATTTACATGTTTCCTTAAGTCCAATAGAACTTCCCTTTCTTTTAAATTTAGTAAAGTATCATTGATATACACAGTCAACCGTTGTGTACACATATACAACCATAAAATGATGGTTTCAAATACACAACACAGTGGCTCAACTGTGTTACGTTGTTATATTATCAAGTCCTCACCCACTCCACGGCATCACTATCAAAAGAACTTTCTTCAATAATAGAAATGAGCTACCTGCACTAATTTGGGAGGGCTAGCTATATAGACTACTGAGCAGTTGAAATGTATGTGGGGGCGGAGACAAGTTGGTGGCATGAGTAGAGCTGCAGAAATCTCCTCCCAAAACCACATATATTTTTGAAAATACAACAAAGACAACTATTCCTAAAAGAGAGACCAGAAGACACAGGACAACAGCCACACTACATCTACACCTGCAAGAACCCAGCGCCTCGCGAAGGGGGTAACATACAAGCCGCGGCCCGGTGGGACCCAAGCGCCCCTCACCACAGCTTCCTGGTGGGAGAAGAGGAATCGGAGGGAGAGGGAGCCCAGGACTGCTAAACACCCAGCCCTAGCCATCTGCACCGGAGTGCCGACACAGTGCGTGGTGTGCTGGATACTAGGGAAACAGGACAGTAAAACCTGTGAGCAGGTCCCCTCAGCCGGCTCCCCTGGGACAAAGAAAAGCGAGAACATTTTGAAAGTCTTAAAGGGACAGTGACCCCACAGCTGGATGGAAGTGTCCCAGGACACTTAGCCTAGCATATGGGAATCCCAGGGAACTCCAGACGCCCTAACCCCCTGAACAGCATCGCAGCTCGGAGGTCCCTCACAGAGATAAACAGCCTCCGGCCTGCTTCCCCTCTGACGGGGCTCCGCCATATTGGAGTAGCGGACTGAGGATGGCCATGCCCACAGCAACTGCAGAGCTCCACAGCGGCTGGGCAAGAATCAGAGACCCCGTCTGCATGCAGCTGCCCATCACAAGCCTCTAGGAGTTGCTGTTCCCCCAAGAGAGGAAGGCCACAAACCAGCAAGAAGGGATTTTCTCCCAGCTGACACACACGCCAGGTCCCCACAATTACCTCTATCGCCATGAAAAGGCAGAAGAATTTGATAAAAACCAGACTAACCCAGACATCCTCTCCGAGAAGGAATCTGGGGAGATAGACCTAACCAATCTCCCTGAAAAAGAATTCAAAATAAAGGTCATAACCATGCTGATGGATAGTCAGAGAAATATGCAAGAGCTAAGGGATGAAGTCCGGAGGGAGATTACAGAAATGCAACAATCTCTGGAAGGACTTAAGAGCAGACTGGATGAGGTGCAAGAGGCCGTTAACAGAATAGAAGTCAGAGAACAGGAACACAAAGAAGCTGACACAGAGAGAGATAAAAAGATCTCCAGGAATGAAATAATGTTAAGAGAACTGTGTGGCCAATCCAACAATAACAATATCCGCATTATAAGAGTACCAGAAGAAGAGTGGGAAAAAGGGATAGAAAGTGTATTTGAAGAAATAATTGATGAAAACTTACCCTAACTGGGGGAGGAAATAATTGATCAGACCACAGAAGTACACAGAACTCCCAATGGAAGGGACCCAAGGAGGACAACACCAAGACACATAATAATTTAAATGGCAAAGATCAGGACAAGGACAGAGTTTCAAAGGCACCTAGAGAGAGGAGAAAGGTCACCTACAAAGGAAAACCCATCAGGCTACCATCAGACTTCTCAACAGAAACCTCATAGGCCAGAAGAGAATGGCATTATATTTTTAATGTAATGAAACAGAATGAAACCAAAGATACTGTCCCCAGCACAATTATCATTTAAATATGAAGTAAGGATTAAACAATTCCCAGAAAAGCAAAAGTTGAGGCAATTTGCCTCCCAAAAACCACCTCTACAGGGTATTTCAGAGGGATTGCTCTAGATGGGAGCACTCCTAAGACTAAATAGATGTCATCAGAGAATTTTATCATACCTACAGAGAAGACATAATACCCACTCTCCTTAAAGTTTTCCAAAAAATAGAAGAGGAGAGAATACTCCCAAACTCATTATATGAAGCCAACATCACCCTAATACCCAAACCAGGCAAGACCCCACCAAAAAAGAAAATCCATGTCCTGCTGAACGTAGATGCAAAAATACTCAACAAAATATTAGCAAACTGATTTCAAAAATACATCAAAAGGATAATACACCATGAACAAGTGGGATTTATACTAGGGATGCAAGGATGGTACAACATTCGAAAATCCATCAACATCATCCACCACATCAACAAAAAGAAGGACAAAAACCACATGATCATCTCCATAGATGCTGAAAAAGCATTCGACAAAATCCAAAGTCCATTCATGATAAAAACTCTCAACAAAATGAGTATAGAGGACAAATACCTCAACATAATAAAGGCCATATATGATAAACCCACAGCTAACATACTGAACAGTGAGAAGCTGAAAGCTTTTCCTCTGAGATGTGGAACAAGACAGGGATGCCCACTCTCCCCACTGTTATTCAACGTAGTATTGGAGGTCCTAGCCATGGCAATTAGACAAAACAAAGAAATACAAGGAATCCAGATTGGTAAAGAAGTTAAACAGCAGTATTTGCAGATGACATGATACTGTACATAAAAAACCCTAAAGACTCCACTCCAAAACTACTAGAACTGATATCGGAATACAGCAAAGTTGCAGGATACAAAATTAACACACAGAAATCTGTGGCTTTCCTATACACCAACAATGAACTAATAGAAAGAGAAATCAGGAAAACAATTCCATTCACAATTGCATCAAAAAGAATAAAATACCTAGGAATCAACCTAACCAAAGAAGTGAAAGACCTATACCCTGAAAACTATAAGACACTCTTAAGAGAAATTAAAGAGGACACTAACAAATAGAAACACATCCCATGCACTTGGCTAGGAAGAATTAATATAGTCAAAATGGCCATCCTGCCCAAAGCAATATACAGATTTGATGCAATCCCTATGAAACTACCAGCAACATTCTTCAATGAACTGGAACAAATAATTCAAAAATTCATATGGAAACACCAAAGACCCTGAATAGCCAAAGCAAATGTGAGAAGGAAGAATAAAGTAGGAGGCATCTCATTTCCCAACTTCAAACACTACTACAAAGCCACAGTCATCAAGACAATTTGGTACTGGCACAAGAACAGAGCTACAGACCAGTGGAACAGAATAGAGACTCCAGACATTAACCCAAACATATATGGTCAATTAATATATGATAAAGGAGCCATGGACATACAATGGGGATATGACAGTCTCTTCAACAGATGGTGCTGGTAAAACTGGACAGCTACATGTAAGAGAATAAAACTGGATCACTGTCTAACCCCATACACAAAAGTAAATTCGAAATGGATCAAAGACCTGAATGTAAGTCATGAAACCATAAAACTCCTAGAAAAAAACATAGGCAAAAATCTCTTGGACATAAACATGAGCGACTTCTTCATGACCATATCTCCCCGGGCAAGGGAAACAAAAGCAAAAATGAACAAGTGGGACTACACCAAGCTGAAAAGCTTCTGTACAGCAAAGGACACCATCAATAGAACAAAAAGGTACCCTATAGTATGGGAGAATATTTTCGTAAATGACAGATCCGATAAAGGATTGACACCCAAAATATATAAAGAGCTCACGCTCCTCAATAAACAAAAAGCAAATAATACAACTAAAAAATGGGCAGAGGTAAGAATGGAGCAGCCCAGTTTGAAAAAGACAGATGCACCCCTATGTATATCACAGCACTATTTACAATAGCCAAGAAATGGAAGCAACCTAAGTGTCCATCAGTAGATGAATGGATAAAGAAGATGTGGTACATATACACAATGGAATATGATTCAGCCATAAGAAGAAAACAAATCCTACCATTCACAACAACATGAATGGAGCTTGAGGGTATTATGCTCAGTGAAATAAGGCAGGCAGAGAAAGACAAGTACCAAATGATTTCACTCGTATGTGGAGTATAAGAGCAAAGAAAATCTGAAGGAACCAAACAGCAGCAGTATTACAGAACCCACGGATGGACTAATAGTTACGAAAGGGAAAGGGATTGGGGAGGATGGGTAGGAAGGGATGGATAAGGGCGGGAAAAAGAAAGGGGTCATTTCAATTAGCATGTATAATGTGGAGGGGGTTTCAGGGCAGGCTCTACAACACAGAGAAGACAAGTAGTGATTTTACAGCATCTTATGCTAATGGACAGTGACGGTAAAGGGGTATGTTGGGGGGCTTGGTGAAGGGAGGAGCCTAGTAAACATAATGTTCTTCATGTAATTGTAGATTGATGATACCAAAAAAAAACTGGGCAAAGGAGCTGAACAGACAGTTCTCCCAAGAAGAAATTCAGATGGCCAAGAGACACATGAAAAGATGCTCCACATTGCTAGTTATCAGAGAAATGCAAAATAAAACCACAGTGAGATATCATGTCACACCGGTAAGGATGGCTACCATCCACAAGACAAACAACAACAAATGTTGGCAAGGTTGTGGAGAAAGGGGAACCCTCCTACACTGCTGGTGGGAATGTAAATTATTCCAACCACTATGGAAAACAGTATGGAGGTTCCTCAAAAAGCTCAAAATAGAAATACCATTGACCCAGGAATTCCACTTTTAGGAAATTACCCTAAGAATGCAGCAGCCCAGTTTGAAAAAGACAGATGTACCCCTATGTTTATCGCAACACTATTTACAATAGCCAAGAAATGGAAGCAACCTAAGTGTCCATCAGTAGATGAATGGATAAAGAAGATGTGGTACATATACACAATGGAATATTACTCAGCCATAAGAAAAAAACAGATCCTATCATTCACAACAACATGGATGGATCTAGAGGGTATTATGCTCAGTGAAATAAACCAGGTGGAGAAAGACAGATACGAAATGATTTCACTCATATGTGGAGTATAAGAACAAAGAAAAACTGAAGGAACAAAATAGCAGCAGACTCAGAGAACTCAAGAATGGACTAACAGTTACCAAAGGGAGAGGGACTTGGGAGAATGGGAGGGAGGGGAGTGATGGGGGTGGGGAAAAAGAAGAGGGGTATTACAATTAGCATGTATAATGTGGAGGGGATATGGGGAGGGCTGTGCAACACAGAGAAGCCAAGTAGTGATTCTACAACATCTTGCTATGCTGATGGACAGTGACTAATGGGGTTTATGGGGGTACTTGGTGAAGGGGGGCCCTAGAAAACATAATGTTCTTCATGTAGTTGTAGATCAATTATAACAATGACAACGAAAAATGTATGTGACCATTGTACTGAAGAAACTGAATTTTTATTTTTATATTAAATAAATGTAATTAGCCATATTTAGTGCTAGAGAGCACAAGTCTAGGTTCAAAGGGATAAAAATCTAAACCTCCTAGCATTATGTTATGCAATCCTCTGCCACCCTGCCCAACCTCATTCTCTTTATGTACCCAGTCTTCAAGGCATATTAAAGTTATTCCCTTTTTTCCCCAAATATGCCTCTTTTCTTTTACTTTTTATGAATTTATAATTGGGAAAGAGAAAGTCTCATAAAAGAGAGAAGTTTTAAAATGACTTAAAAAAATAGAACATTTTAGTTAGATCTTTTTAGGAAAGCACTGAAGATAAAATAAATGTGAGAATTTGCTAACTTCTGCTTTTTCCAAGTGCATTGTAAAGAACATTCAATAGATTTTTATTGATGAGCATGTTGATTGAGACTAAGTCTAACTTTTCTGAGCTTTGTTGGAAATACTGGTCGTGAGTAGCCATGTTGGGGAGGGATAGGAAGCAGCCAGTTAGCTATTCTACATCTACATCATCCTTAGAAATTCATTTATAGCCATTAGGTGTAGAGGGCTTCCCAGTCTGTGTATTTTTACATCATTCAAGAGGGCAACTACAAGATCTAGTGCAGCTGTGGCACAAGGGACTATTTAGTAAGTCTCATATGTCAAATAAATGGTGTATATAAAGAACAGGGATGAAGACATCACCTGTCAGTAGATTTTTAAGGGTACCGTAATTACATGAAAATGTTTTTAAAGCATTGGTTTCCTAGAATAAAAAGATAAGATAAATTTCACAGGATATATGTCAATATAAAATATAAATTTTTTGAAGAACTGAATAAGTTCGGGGAATTTGCACAAAACATCCCTATTGTCTTTTCAAAATTACCAAAATTGGGAGGAAAGTGAGAAAAAGCAAGGTGAAAAAGAGTTAAATAATTCAGACATTATCAGTGATACCAATGTATTGAACTGATTAGATGAAGTAATGTTAGTTTGCTGTATTATTTGTGTTCTTCTGGAGAATACAGCGTTAAGTGCAGAACGAGTAAGCAAGTAGTATGTGAGACATAGGCAGAGTTCATAAGATGTGCTAAGTATATATACTAATTAAACCAGTAACCTGAAAGATGTAAAGCTAAATAGACTAAATGAAATGTATGATGGAACAAACAAGAGTGGTATTTATAGATGAAAATGGATGGAAAGACTAAATCATGATCAAGCCACTTTGGGCTAACATCCATGTCACCCTTATACTAGCTATGTATGCATGGTCAGATTCTGGACTAAAGAAAAGATAAAGTGTGGGAAATGTGGGATTGATTGGGTTAATACATAATTCAAGTAATGTAGAAATCAAATGTATAAGCACACATGACTTGATTGTTTTTCCTACACACTCTGTTGATTTGTAATCAAGGACTGAGTGATGAGAACCAAAGCGGTTCTCATGGCTTGGAGCCACCTTCACACAGTTTTGGTATCCTTGAGAAGCGTCACATCCTTGGGCTAGACTCAAGGCCAGATAATGATGTTCGAGTTCATTGTAAGTTCATTTACTCAGTAAATACAAGAAATGCCTTTTCGGCATTGCTCTTGAGCTGTTACGCCATGAGCCCCCTGGCTGGTCCTTTCAGGTCTTCCACAACTCATCGCATCTCCTTCCTTATCTGCGGGACAGAGGCGGGAAGGGGACTGACAGGGAAAGATTTCTTTTTTTCTAGATTGGTTAATAGAAAAAGGAAGAAGACAAGAAGGAAAGACTTACAGTTTTTTACAGTGTTGCATAGATGTCATTGATACCAATTATATTTTACTGCTGTGACCAAAATAACTATTTCAGAAGTAAATACAAAAAAATCCAAATATCTTTTTAATTCACCCTACATAGTACTGCAATAGTTTTTCTTAATGTCTATTATATTTTAAAGCACTTTAACTATCAAGAAGAGAAAAATAAGAGGCTTTAAAAAATACTTATAACTAGGAAGAAATGCATATATAATACTTTCTGTATAAGTTTTTATTATTTCTATACAATTCCTGAGTCATTCCCTGTAAATCGATTCTTATTTTAAAAATACTAATAATGCAACTATTTTAATGGTCTCTTGGATGAAAGACTTAGTAAAATGAAATATCCCTTTGAAATGAAAGTGATTTATCCCTAATTTTTCTCTTTTATAATTTTTTTCCTATAACAGGTCACTGTCTCTCTATGTATTACAGAAAATGTTGAGTTAAGAACCTATATGTTAAGTGACATATATATAAGAGCATGTAGGGTTTTCTCTAATGAAATTACTATATGTACATAAGAAATGAAATTGTTTATGAAGCAAATAATACTTGGAGTTTATTTACTCTGTGGTTTTTAAAAGAATACAAAATTTTTGATAATAGTTCTTTCAAACTTAATGCTTTACACTATTTTTATTTGCTTTTACAATTTAATTCTTACTTTCAAGCTGAGTGTTCTCTCCCTCCAGAATTTGAAGTGGTAAAAACAATTTAAACAAGTGTATTCTGTGATGAATCAAAAATAAAACCTACAACATATGCACCCCATGTTTATTGCAGCACTATTTACAATAGTATGGAAGCAACCTAAGTGTCCATCAGTAGATGAATGGATAAAGAAGATATGGTACATATACACAATGGAATACTATTCAGCTATAAGAAATAAATCCTTCCGTTTGCAACAACACGGATGGAGCTGGAGGATATTATGCTCAGTGAAATAAGCCAGGCAGAGAAAGACAAGTACTAAATGATTTCCCTCATTTGTGGAGTATAACAATGAAGCAAAACTGAAGAAACAAAACAGCAACAGACTCACAGTCTCCAAGAAGGGACTAGTTACTGAAGGGGAGCGGTGGGGGAAGGTGGGTGGGGTGGGTGGGAGAAGGGGATTGAAGGGTATTATGAGTGGCACATATGTTGTGGGGGGGATCATGAGGAAGGCAGTGTAGCACAGAGAAGACAAATAGTGACTCTGTGACATCTTACTATACTGTTAGGCAGTGACTATAATGGGGTGTGGGGGGACACTCACATGGGTGAATGTCGTAACCACATTGTTTTTTATGTGAAACTTTCATAAAAGTGTGTATCAATAATACCTTAATAAAAAATATATATATATAAAATAAAATAAAATAATAGAAAAACCTGCACTCAAAGAGAGATGTTTATATAATATCAGCATTAAGTGCTACTAATATTTTTAATAATCTCCTTGGGAATTTTAAATATTTATGTAATTTTATAACCAAACAAACAGTAAAAAAAAACTGTTCGCAGAATCTACAAGGTACTAGTGACCTTTGTACCATTTAAAAATATATGTTAAAAATATATGTTAAAAATAAATGACTATTCTAGTAATTTTTTAAATATTAAATTTCTAAATTCCAAAGATTTAAGTTTCAAGTGAATATAAAAAGCAATCTTTGTATATATGCTCAAAATAAAAATATTAAAAAATCAAATTATGCCTAACATGCTAAATCTTTTTCAGATTATGAATGAATACATCCAAACCACTGGAGTTGTTCTGCATTCTCTGTTCCCAAGCATTTTCCTTTGGGCATTTATTCTGGAGGACTTAAGAATGTGTAGAATTAGTAGCATTCACTGGCCAGTCACTGGCTATTCAGATGTCCCTCTGATTTGAATTATCGCTACTGTTTTTTTCCTCCCATCTGTTTATGGTCAAATGTACATTAAATCAAAGCATTTTGATCCTGGTGATATTTAGCAGAGAAAACAAAACAGCTTTGGCCAGTGGCCATAGAAATATGAAACTTCACTGAAGAGAAAATGTTAGACAGTTTCTCTTTCTGAATAGGAGTTGGATTCTAACTTAAATTTCCAACTGTATACTCTGGTTTATCTTCAGATCACATAAATCTTTTGCCTTTTACTAAAGATTTCCATGGAGAGGAACAATTGTGAGTTTTTAGCTAATTTTTTGAGGCCTTGGTGAGCAAGGCTGAAGAAAAAAAAATTTTCCAACTGTAATAGTTTTGCTATTCCTCTAAGGGCTGAACCTTGCATATAGTAAGACTCATCTTAACCCAGAATATGCAACTGCACAGATAGTACCATATTACTTCTCAATAAGTAGACTAATTTAAAGAAACTGGAAATCATAAAGATACAGCTCTTTCACAACCATACTAAGTCTAGTTTGGTAGTTGCTGAAAACAGGTATTATATTCATACCGGGGGGCAAGCACATAATTCTGTGTGTGTGTGTATGTGTGTGTCTGTGTGTGTGTGTGTGTGTGTGTATTTATATATAGCATATGTGTGTGTGTCTGTATATGTATATATTTACATATAACGATAGTATAATCTGGAAAAATTTTGTAAGGATGTATAGGAATAGTACCTTTGTGTTTAGAGTATTGAACAAGCAGAACTTGTATATTCTTATAACAAATTAATTATCTTCTTCCAATACCCTTTCTGGGAGGCTGGTTCTTCCCCTATTCTTGAATGAAATCGTAAGCAGTCTTCATGCTTTTTCTGGTCATTCTTAGATAACAGAAACAGTTACTTGGTTATTTAAGCTTAATCTCAGTTTAACAATTAAAATAATAAGGTCAAAATTTAATTCTGGCTTTCAAATTAAGACTTGTCTCCTTGCCCTGTCTCCAGGCCAGTTGCAGGCAAGAAGCTAGCTGTCTGGGAGGTAGAGAAAGGAGGATTCTCTCTGCTGCTTCTCTCTTTCCCCACAGAGATGCTCCAGCTCCATCTGGGTCAGGCCTACAGGCCCTTCCAGGGTTGGAGTATGATATTTAATGGAAGGAATTTACAGGAAAAGTTCTTACTAAACTGGTACTATCTTCATGACCTAGCATTGGCACTTTATGGACTTAGCAGATGTTTAAGATTGACTCTCTTTCTCATCAGCATTTCATGGCTTCTTCTAAGACCCCCTCTGCCTTCTGTGTGGGTTCCCAAGACAGGCACTAATGCATCTCTGCTCCTGCTGGTCCTTGCCTGTATTTATTTACTTGGCTTCTTTCTGCAGAAGACTACTCACCTTTCTTGGCCATCCTTTCAGACATAACCTAAGAAAACCCCATCCTGGCTTTCTTAAGTGAGTGACTCACATTTGGCTTTTGGGAAAGCTACATTGTTTGTCCAACAACAGACTGCTGGAATTCAGGAAAACCAGAAATCCTGTTACAGAGTGGCCGCTCTATACACCCCTATTACCCCTTCTTTTCTCTGCCCCGTGAGCAACTAGCCAGTCATCCTCTAGCTTTTAAGATTTTCCAAATGGGGAGTAAATACTCTCATTGTCAACCAGACCTAAAGTTCTCCCTGTGTCCTCCATAAAGCTTCCTTTTTTGATTTAGGGTGAAGAGGGTCTACCGTCTCTCTCTCTCCCTTGAAGGGAAGGGTGATCTATGTAAACTTTCTCCTGAAATCTCTAACTCTCAATCATATGAGAACCTTGAAGTGAGTCAAGTAGTTTAGAGCCTTTCAGCCAATTACCCTCTACTTATACAAGTCCTACAGTGTGGTCACGACTCACTTTGCAATGTTGTATTTACTCTTTTGGGGTCCTAGCCAAAACTTCCACAAGTCCTGTTGTATATTTAAGTGAAACATACTTATATATATATATATATATATATATATATATATATATATATATATATATATATATGTAGGAATACTGTGAAATAGTTAAGTGTTTTTTAAAATTAAACTTTATTTTGAGAAAATTGTGGATTCTCATGCAGTTGTAAGAAATAATAATACAGAGATCCCAGGTACCCTTTACTTACTTCCCCCAAGGTTACCATTTTGCAAAACTATAGTACAATATGACAACCAGTATACTGACATTGATAGGACATTTGCATCAACACAAAAGGCCCTCATGTTGACCTTTTATAGCCACACCAACGTCCCACTCTCACCTCCTCCTTAACCCTGGAATCTGTTAATCTGTTCTCCATGTCTGTAATTTTAGCATTTCAAGAATGTTAAAGAAATGGACTAATGCAGTATATAACCTTTTGGAATTATCTGTTAACACCCAGCATGATTCTCTGGAGATTCATCCAGATTTGTTGCATTTATCAATAGTTTATTCCTTTGTTACTGCTGAGCAGTATTCCACAATACAGATGTCCCATAATTTGTTTAACCATTCATGTCCAAAGACACATCTGATGATATGACTAATAAAGGCTATATAGTCTGTAGTTTTTGCTCTTATGAATAAAGTGACTATAGGCATTCCTGAGCAGGTCTTTGTGTGAATGTAAGTTTTCCTTTCTTTGGGATAAATGCCTGGACGGCAATTACTGTGTTGTATGGTATTTGCATGTTTGTTTTTTAAAAAAACTGCCAAACTTTTCCAAAGCATCTGTATTATTACACATTCCCACCAGCCATGTATGAGTGATCCAATTTCTCCACATCCTTGCTGGTATTTGATAGTGTTACTATTTATTATTTTACCCATTCTGAGATTATATCTCTCTACCTATCTATATATACATATAGTGTTGATTACATAGCATCATGATGAAGTGTAGAACATTGCCAGCATATTTCTTATTCTGAAGTTAAAAACTTGCTGACATTAGTAAAACCACTCATTGTGGTCTTAATTTGCATTTTCCTAATGAATGATGTTAAACACAACGTGTTTATTTGCCATCTATAAATATTTTTTGGTGAAATGTCTCTTCCTGTCTCTTGCCCATGTTCTGATGTGATTGTTTTTTACTGCTGAGTTTTGAGAGTTCTTTATATAGTCTAGATATTAGTCCTTTGGTGAATATGTGGTTTTCAAGTATTTGCTCCCATTCTGTAGCTTTTCTTTTTGTCTTCTTAACAGTCTTTGACAAAGTGAAAGTTTTCATTTTGGTTAAGTCTAAGTTTTATTTTTATGGATTGTACTTTTGGTAAAGTTGTAGTTAATATTTTATGTATGGAAATAATTACATGCACTCTTTCCCTCACCCCCCATGTCCAAATCATTGGCAGTTCCTGTAAAATACACTTTCAAAATATAACCTAAATATGTCAACTTTTCTCCATTACAGCTATTTCCCAGGTTCAATCACTATCATCACTCACTTAATTGGTTTCCCTTCTTTCCTTCCTTCTCTATTTTAAAATGGCAAATTATGTCCTGTGAGTCCTTAGCTTAAAATCCTCAAAAAGTTTCCCAATAGGTTGCATAAAATCCAAACTCACCCACAGACTATGAGAACATGCCCCATCTGGCCTGCCTAATTATCTCTGACTTCACCCTAGTATAATAACCTCTGGCCTTCCTTCATTTCACACAAGTGCACTAACCTCTGACCTCCCTCCATCTCACTTTGCGCACTAAACTACAGTAACACTCCTTTCTCTTTGTTCCTCAAACACAACAAACTTCTTCCCATTATTGGCCCTTGCATTTTCAAGTCTGTCCCCTAATGTTTGTAGGGCTAGCTTCTCCTCATTAAGTCTCTCCACAGTTGAAATGCCAGCTGCTCAAAGATGCCTTTACTGATGGCCCTATTTAAAGAAGCCTGCCTTTCTTTCACTACTTTGTGCTATTATTCTGTTTAAATTTTTTATTGCACTTTATTAGCTAAAGTTATTTGTGTATTTCAACTGTTCGTACTCAAAGATAAGCTATCAGAGCAGTGGCTGTGCCTGTTGTATTCACCACATTGCAAACACCCAGCACATGAGGATTTACTAAATGTCAAACACTTCCATTTCTTTTTAAAAAGCAAAATGCCTTGAATATTCAGCTGTTGGTGGATTCAGTATGCACTCATAAGGGACTATCTATAATATTGCTAAGTTCTTACAGGATAAAGAAAAGTGAGTTCTGATCAATGAAAAATTCAACTCATGCCACTGCTAAGCCATGTCCTGTATTCATGTTGCATGAAGTAAACAAATGTAATGTAGAACCAAATATATCTCAAGCCTTCTTGATTCTAAATGCAAAAGAGGATACCGTTACTGTCACAAGCTCATAAAACCATGAAAATTCCTATTCTTCAGCTTCACCAGTTAATTCTATGATTCACCCTAGGCAAGTCTGAACAGGTCTTTACAGCTTAGTTTCTTGTTCTGTTAAAAGAATATAACACACACTTACCTCATCAAGACGCTATGTAAAGCAGTTTCTATTTATTGCAAGTACTGTATGGTTTTTGTGTCTGTATTGGTGTGGAACAGTGCATTTATTACATCATGGCATCAAAAGACTTGGTGCCATGAAAGATGCCACATTCTCAAAGATACTAGAGGGATTATATTGCATGTGTCAAATTAACTTTGGTAATTGTAGTTGCAGTTATAATTAAAGATACATTTGGAATTTTGCTAGGCTGAAAAATTGTCTCAAATCATTTTTTATTGTGTTTTCAGAATAAGACTTAGATAATGCTTAGGATAGCCTCAAAACTTGAGTAGAAAATCTTGAACTATACCTTACAAATTTATAAATTTATTAAGTCATGTGTGTTTATGTACTATATAAATAGAACATTGCAGACAGATTCCTTATTTTGAATTGAAAAAACTTTCCGATATTTATTAGCATTCACTTGCATGAGACCCTGTGGAACTCAACAAAAATGCAGAACTGGAAAAATAATTATCAATTTATCCAAGATGAAACTCTGGTTCTGAGAGGATGATACTATTCATCTTTCTCAAAGAAACTGGTATTTGAAATATATAGTTTCACAAGATGCATTCCATAGAGTTTTTAAAAGGATTAAAAAATATCAAAAGAGCCTATAGTTACCTTAATATGACTAGAAGCAATATTTTAGTAGAATTCAGTAATGCAAAAAATATATAATTTCATTTATAAAATTAGAACTTTCATAGATAAATATGTAGACTTTTTAAATTCTGGAAACATGAAAATGAACTAATTTTATGACTTGGATTGAGGAATCTAACCATTTTATATCACAGATTCCTCAACTGTAATTTAAAGGGAAGGAAATAATTCAGTGGTTCTCAAACATATTGGTCAATGACTCCTTTACCCTCTTAGAGTTCAATTTATGTTTATGAGGATTATATCAGTCATTATTTACAATACTAGAAAGTAAAACTGAGAAAAATTTAAGACATTTATTAATTCATTTAAAAATAGTTATCCCATTATATGTTAGCACAAACAATATGTTTTATGAAAAATAACTATATTTTCCAAAACAACAAAAATTTTGATGAGTGGCATTGTTTTATATTTTGTTCAAATCTGTTTAATTTCTGACTTGATAGTTGGATTGTCATATTTTTTTCTGTGTTCATTTTGCTGTGATGCTTTTGTTGAAGTATATGAAGAAAATCTGGCTTTATACAGATATTTGGAAAAGGATTTAAGCCTTTGAAACTTTAATATTCTTTTCATGTAACTATGGATATTCTTCTTTATATTATATGGAAACTTGACATGTGGCAGTTTCTTAAACCTAGTTACTCTGTGAAATATGAAACCATAGTAATGAATTTTTCATATTGAAGAAAAATAACTTTTGGGGAGGTTGCTTAAGAAAACTAATAGAGATTATGGCACCCTTTATTACATAGCTGCACAGTGATGTGATGAGCATTTTGTTTTATATTTTCCTTTATCTGTAATTGGCTATCTTTCATAAATGAATATTCTTTTTTATTATTTTAAATATTAATTTTTGGTAAGTTTTCTCAAGGCTAGATAATAATCTCTTTACATAGATGAATGGCTAGATAGATATCATAATAAAATGATAAATACCATTAATTTGAAATTCTCTACGTAGATCCAAACTGAAAGACATAAGTAGATTGATGGGGTAGGAAAGAAGTTAGAACAACGATAGTGTTAAGTACAGTTCAGTAATAGTAGTAATAGAATAATGCTCTGATTCAATTTTATCAGCAGAATCATGGGAACCTAGCCTCTGAATCTTTATTTCAGGATCCAAATGTACAAAGATGACTCTCAAGGTCTATTCATAATCAGAGTCTTGTTCGCCCCCTCTTAGCAGCCTCCCTCCTGTGTTGCTGTTAATAATGGCCTCGTGAGTCCTGTATTACCAGATCTCCAATCATCTGTTCTTTCTGAATTAAAGACACACCCTGCCACATCTATCTATACCATTAGGACAGACATATTGTAACTCTCCTCAAAGTGGCTTGTATTCCACTCTTCATTCTATTTTGAATTTCTTTTTAATCTTATATTCTGGCTAAGAGGTTAAGGTTTGGATCTTGTTCTCTGGTTATTTAAGGATCTTATGTCTGAACCAGGGAAGAGCTATCAAAAGTAGATAGATAGCTTAGCCATTGCCCTTCTAATGAATTTTACAGTTCTTTGTGGAAAGAGACCCAGCAAGGCCACCTGCTGTCACCATAAAAGGAGATGGTGAATATGCAAGAGATACATGCTTTGGACTTCACTCTGGGAAACTTCCTATCCAGAATTTTGGTCTACCTTGCACTTTCTCTTGATTTTCTCTCAGTCTCAGATACTCCTGTGTCTGCTTTCTCTGATTTTCTCTAGTCCAGTTATTGCCTGCTTCATCATGAGAAGACAAATGTTATCTGTGCTCCAAAGGTATAAATACTTTCAGTGTCTCAGAATCATCTGAGGATATTTACAAAAGTTGTATTCTAAGGCTGTATGTACCTCTTTCAAGATACAAAAGCTGCGTCTGTGACTGGGAGAGGGGACGGGGTGGAGGGGGGTGAAAGGAAGGAGGCAATGACGAATGGCATCCTAGGTGAAGAGGGCAGGAGGAGGTGCCCGTTCCTCTCTCCCACATTGTTCTGGCTGATCATTCCCCATCCCACTGCTTCTGCAGGGCAGAAAAACAGTGACATCAGCTCAGCACCAGCCCAGGGTAATGATGTGGTGGCACAGAACAACAAACGTAAGCAAGTTGCCCTGAGCATTCATTTATCACCTCCTCCACCCCAGCTCTTTGGCCAGATAATTAGAGCTGGGGAAAACATTCGCTGAAAGGAGCAGCGCCCAGGTTGGTGAAGGTGCTGGGAGGTTTCCTAAGAGAGAGAATTGTCTGGTACATAATGAAGACGGTGGAGACTGGGAATGGCCAAATCCCAAGTGCAATAGCAAAAGCAAACACATTTCAGAAAATTTCTTTGAGACAATGCATACCACCTTCAAAGAAACAAGAATCAGATTGACATCAGCCTTTCATTAGCAACTCTAGAAGAAAGAAAATAAGGTAGTATTTTCAAAGGGTTTTAGTAAAACACCTACAACCTAGATTTTTACATCCAGGTAAACTACATTTATGTGTGAAGGCTTGGTAATACAAGGAGACAAAAGTTCACTCAGTAACCTTTGAAATACTCTGGGAGGAAGTATTCCATCAAGAGAGAAATAAATCTTAGCAAAAACAAAATGCGGTGTTTTTAAAGGTGAACAAGAAGTTAAGCATTGATTTAAGAAAAAGAATAGGAAAAAATCCATATTACCTCTGAATGAAAATGCTTGATCATGGTAGCATATCCAGGTGAAGCAGTACCAAGGCAGAACAGAAGGACATGAGCAGATACTAAGATTCTCATCATGTTTGGGGCAAGACATACTTCACATAAGCTTAACAAATTTGTAGAGAAAAATCTTCTAATCCTGTGGGTTTTAAAAAGAGATAATAACAAATGACACAATGTGTAACTTTCAAATCAGAAGAAGATAATTTATGTTATCCTATGGGAAGCAGAAAAGGAAGAAAAGAATATGACAAATAGCAAAACACTAAATAAGGTGTCAGGAAAGATACCAAATATTACAATATAATTTTAATCAATGTTAATGGGTTAAATTCACAAATTATAAGACAAATTTTCAGATAGGATTAAAAATACCACAATGTTTGTAATAAGAAATGTATTTCCTAAAGGAGACTCCTTTTTGCTTGGTGTTGAGGTTGAGCTCCGCATCAGAAAAGTTCCCTTCAAGATTTCCCAATTTTAGTGGCATTTCAATTTGTATATATAAGGCTCTCAAGATCTGGGAAACAATGATTTATATAAGGAAAAGTGTCTCAAAGTATGTTGAACACATCAGTAAAACTATTGGGACTGCCTGATAAATAAGAGATTGGGTGTTGTGAATAGGAGATTGACAAGATGATGACACATTGGCACCGAGAAGGAATTTAAGTAGGATAATTGTCAGACTATAGATATATCCCTTGTTGTGAAGGTCGAAACTGCCAGAAAGGGGGCTCCCTTTCTCATTTCATTTCATTATTGACAAATCTGGTCTTTCAGATGTCATCTAGCCATTTTCAAGTTTAAATGTGATCAAGGATGGATCTTAGTCCAGCAACAAGCTCCCAGTGCAGTACTTCATAATCCTCCCCCCCAATCAGTGCTGAAATCTTGACGGAAGCCATGTGCACTAGAGCTGAGGTCTAACAAAATGAAAAGAATGTTAAGAGGAATAAGGAAAGACACTGCCGGTGATGCCAGGGTTCATGTTCACAAAGCCGAAGAATGAGAGTCACAAACACGCAAGGTATAGGCTTTTATTTAGAGATAAAGTGAAAGGACAGAGCTCCTAGCTCAGGCCAGGAGGGGAGAAGCCCGTAGTGGTGCAATGTCTAGGGGTTTTATAGGCAGTTGAGGATTTTTGGGAACCGGATAAAGGCTTAGGGGTGTGGACTTGCTAAGTGGTCCCTGAATATTTAGAATTAACTTAATATAAGGAACTTCCTTCTCTGATTTCTCCGAGATACTGGTGTCTTGGTCTAGGAGCATATCAAACAAGGCCGGCTCTCAAGGTGGGCTGACGTATTGTTGGCCAAAGAGCAAAATCTTACTTCTTAATCTTCTTGGGTGTTAAAATGCAATCTTGTCTTTAAGGTGGAATCCTTCCTGCCTTGATTTTTACAGAGGCCCTCACCCTATTCGACTACACCCACAGTCCCTGTCTCACCAGAATGGAGCATGAGAGGTCTTCTCTAAATATTTTAGAGAATAATTAAGCCCTGGAGCTGGTAAAGAATATCATTGGAAAGGCTGTTTTCATGGGTAACTTTACTGACATAGATGAAAGTACCTCTGATTCTTCCAATGTTGGAAACATGACCTGGATTTCCAATCTTCCCCGCTCCAGTAAATGGGAAGAGGGGTTGGGATCTGGGAGCATGGGTCTAGGCCCCGGATGACGCTCCATCGCACACCTCCCCTGGTTCAACAGGCCTTGTCTGGATCAGACTATGAGACCGGCTCAGGCCAGTTCTGGGCAGCCAGCTGAGCATGCGCAAGCCCTGTGGTGCTCCCCAGGCAGGAGGTGGAAGGCCGGAGTCCTCATGGAGGGAGAAAATGGGGTGTAGGTACCCCTCACGTGCCTGCCTGGAGCACGGTCTCTGTGGCAGGCGGGAAGGCAGTCGGTCCTTCCCAATATCAGAAAGTAAAGGGCCGTCAGCGGGAGATCACCTGGATGGGAGCCCGCCTGGGCATAAACACCCGGCGCCCTCCGTGCAGGGCCCAGGCCGCTGCTCTCGACTCCCTGCGCCGCGGAACCGAGGACGCCTGTCGCCTACCGCCCGAGCCCACCTGCCTTCGTGCCCACTTCCAGCCCACCGCCTTCTGTGGCCCCGGTGAGTCGCCTCCCAGCCCAGGGAGGAGGGGGTGGGAGCCAGGCGCAGAATCCAAGAGGTCTTGGGAGCAGCACAGTGACAGTTTTAAAAAAAATTGGCCATTCTAAATGGTGTGAGCTGATATATGTCATATATGTTTTTATTTTGTTGTTTTGTTGTTTTCATGAGTGGGTGTTTAATTTTGTCAAATGCTTTTTCAGCATCTCTTGAGATTTTTACTCTTCCTTTTGTTAATATCATATATATATCCCTTTTTTTTTTGGATATTGCACCACCTGTTCATCCCTGGAATAAAAATCCTACTTGATAAGGAGAATGATCTTTTTAATATATTTTTGAATTTCATTTGCTAATATTTTGTTGAAGATTTTTGTATCTGTGTTCATCAGGGATATTGGTCTTTCATTTTCTTTTTTTCTTGTACTGCCCTTGCCTAGTTTTGGTACAAGGGTGGTGCTAGCTTTATAGAATGAATTTGAAAACTTTCCTTGCTCTTTAATTTTTTGGAATAGTTTGAATAGGAGAGGTCAACTCCTGTTTAAATGGTAGAATTCAGCTGAGAAGCCATTTGGTCCTGGAGTTTGTCCTGTTGATAGTTTTTTGATCACCAATTCAATTTTATTACTAATTGTTCAAATTTTCAATTTTTCTCTGGTTCAGTCTTTAAAGATAGTATGTTTCTAGGAATTCATTTCTTCTAAGTTGTCCAGTTCGTTGACGTAATTTCCATAATACTGTTGTCTTTTAATCATTGTATTTTTGTGGTGTCAGTTGTAGTTTCTTTTTCATTTCTGATTTCATTTATTTTGAGTTCTGTCTCTTTTTTTTCTTGATGAGTCTGGCTAAAATTTATCAGTTTTTGTTTATCTCTTCAAAGAACCAGCTCTTAGTTACATTTATATTTTCTATTGTATTTTAAGACTATTGCATTTATTTCCACTCAGATCTATTATTTCCTTATACTAATTAGGCTTTGCTGTTCTTTTTCTAGTTCTTTTAGGTGTCAGGTTAGATTGTTTATTTCAAATGTTTGTTGATTCTTGAGGTAGCCTGTATTACTATGAAATTCCCTCTTAGGACTGTGTTGCCTGCATGCACAGATTTTGAACCACTTTGTTTCTATTTTCATTATTCTCCAAGTATTTCTTGATTTATTCTTTGATTTCTTTTGACACATTGGTTTTATAGTGGCATGCCATTCAGCCTCCACGTTTATGTTTTTAATGTATTTTTTCTTGTAATTGATTTCCTGTTTCATAATGTTGTGGTTGGAAAAGATGTTTGATGTGATTTCAGTCTTCTTAAATTTACTGAGATTTGCTTTGTGGCCTAATCTCATCTATTCTAGAGGATGTTCCATGTGTGCTTGAAAAGAATGTATATTCTACTGCTTTTAGATGTAATGCTCTGAATATACCTGTAAATTTCATATGGTTTAATGTGTCATTCAAATCCATTGTTTCCTTATTGATTTTGTGTCTGGATGATCTATCCATTGAAGTAAGTGGGGCATTAAGTCCCCTATTATTTCTGTAATACTGTCAATCTGCCCTTTCCTGGCTGGTTAAATACTGTTTAACATATTTTTAATGCTGCTGTGCTGGGTGTACAGAAATTTACAATTGTTATATCTTCTTGCTGAATTGTACCCTTAATCATTATATATTGTCTTTCATTGTCTCTTGCTTCAGTCTTTGTTTTAAAGTTTATTTTGTCTGATATAAATGTTGCTACTCCAGCTTTTTTTTTTTTTCATTCCTGTTTGTATGGAATACCTTTTTCCATCCCTTCAGTTTCAGTCTATGTGTCTTTAGGTCTAAAGTGAGTCTCTTGTAGGCAGCAAATAGGTGGATGTTGTTTTTTTTATCCATTCACAAACAGCTTTCTCTTTGATGTACTTGGTGTACAGTTGTTTTGAGCCTCTCTCTTAAATGCCATCATTTTTACCTTACTGCAAAGTTATTTTGGAATCAACTGAAATATTTCACAGTTTACAACAATGGTATATAGAGTTCACAATTAAAATCAGTATGATAAAAATACGCACTTACAGTTTTATAGTCCCTTACCCCTCTGATTATTTTAAATAATTTCAAAAGCATCAATCTAATTTTTCAAAAGAATATTTCAACTTTCAACATATCTGACTTTTATGGTATTAATACCTAAAAAGGAATGCTTGTTGACTCAAGAGGAATTTTGCTCTTTGGCTATTAGGAAGTGAATTATCCTAAGTGTATGTATTGACTTCAGCTCCTTTGAGGATCAGAATAATAGTAATCATACTTTTCTTGAGTGCTTACTAGCTGCTAATCCCTGGAATAATCACTTCACGTGCATTACCTTATTTAATTCTCACAGCTACCTCATGACGTAGTTATTATTATCCCCATTTTATAGGTGAAGTAACTGAGGTTGAGGGATTAAGAGCACAAAGTTGATAAATGTCAAAACTGTCACTAAGTCCAAGCATTCTCAATTCAGGTCCCAGCTCTTGTGTCAGAATATAAAATCCCCTTTAGGAGACAGCTTGCCAGCATTATTTGTTTACATTTGAGGTCAGGGAGGAGTTCCTGCATGGACTGATACCAAGGCTGAAAATGGAAGAGATAACCTGCTGTAGTGATTGAGAAACAAGGCTCTTGACACACAGTCCTGGTGCTGGTATCTCTGCTTTGTTACTTATTACATCTCTCTATGCTTTAGTTCCTTGATCTGTGTAATGGGGAATATATTATTACATATGTCTATGAGCATGGGATGAGGTTACCCATGTAAAGTGCTTTACACAATGCTGTGGAAGTGATAGGCACTCAGAAAAGGTTAGCTTAAGACACCGGTAAAATTTGCTGGAAAATGAGAAACTTAATTATACATACACTTGATTGGTATAACAAAGGCAAGGTAATATTCCTAGCCCATTGCCTATTTCTGCATATCCCACAATATCCCATGAGAAAAGATCTGAATGGTCTTTTGGTGGCTATGGGTGAGAGAGGTTTCTTTCTGCTTTGGATAGCCCAGATGTCATTAAGCCTTGCTTGCAAGAAAATAAAGCACCAGTCAGTAGGTATTTATGATATGACAAAAGAAACTTCATAAGACAGAATATATAAATCAGACTTGGTCCTAGCCCTCAATAAACCAAGGAAGGGACAAGCTAGCCATGGATGCTATAAACAGAGGTGTGCACAGGCATTACACAAATGTACTCGGGGCTGAGGTCTGGGATTCTGAGTAGTGACCAAAAGGAAGTACTTGAGGACAGTGTTCCGGATACTGATGATGAAATAGTTGTTATGTGCAACAGATGGGGATGATCTATGGGGGGGTTCAAAAAGCTGCTTTCCGCACCTAAGATACTTATGGCAAAATATATGGAATAGGAGATGCAATGCAAGAAAAATAATGATCTTTTGTTTTAACGCAAATGTAGGTTGGCTAAAATATGGAATGAGATGAGAGAGGTTGGATGTAGTAAAACTATAGGGTGAAGGTTGCTAAAGGATATGATATGGAACCCCATATCCTTGCTATTCAAAATATGGACTGTATACCAGCAACACTAGCTAGCATCATCTGGCAGCTTGTTAGAAATGTAGACTCTAGGAATCCACCCTAGACTTACTAAGTCAAAATCTGAGTTTAATAAGAATTCCAGGTGTTCATACAAGCTTGAAAGACACTGCTCTAAATCAGTGGTTCTCAAAGGGTGGTTCCAGACCAGCAGCATTAGCATCACCAGGGAACTTATTGAAATTACAGATTCTCAGGCCTCATCCTACACCGACTGAATCAGAAAGTGTCATGTTGGAACCTAGTAATCTGTGTTTTAGAATCCTCCAAATGATTCTAATCCATGTTAAAGCTTGAGAACCATTGCCATACGTGATTCTTCTCATTGGGAAAGATGGAAACACGTACTTGAACCCCACATGGGCTGTCAGATGGGGAGTCTCAACTTTGTACATAAGCATCACTTTTTAAAAATACTCATGGCAAACCACAGGACACACCAATTTAATCAGAATCTCTAGGATGTGGATTTAAAATGGTCCAATTCTAATATCCAGCTTGGGTTGAAAGATGACTGTTTTAAGTCATCAGCAAATCCTCTAGCCAGTGCTACCAAAAAGTAGGATTCTAGTGTCCTTCTGCTTTGTACCGACAGAGTGTGGCCTGATGTGTTCTGAGTACTTGTTGGGAGATATGTCTCATGACTCTCTCATGCTTCTCACAGCTTGCTGGGTGTACCATGAATGCAAAGTCATCACTACTTTTGACCTGGACCATTCTTAGGGCATTTATTTTCAGGGAACACCTTGAGGAATGAAGTATGTTCTCTCAGACAAAGGGCAGGCTTGCTTATTTCTTGCTATAAAATGGTGGCTTCTGCAACATCAGTGTTTTTCCCCGGTAACACCACCTCCTGTGTATGTGAGCACCCATCGGAGCCCTACTGCACATCACCATATTAGGACTCGCAAAGCAAGGGAAGCAGATGCCCCTGCTGCTTCCTGGGCTGAATAAAAAGTCCTTTATTCCTGACTCAGGAGTCCCATATCTTCTACCAGTGTTTATGAAATAGGTTCAGGTGACCTTCCTAACTGGTAATCGGGAAAAATCTCAGACCTGTAGTAATGCGTACCAATCTATTCCCAATACTCTGGTCTCTTCTGTTATACCTTGCTCTTTAGACAAGAGTTGGGTATTATGGAGACCTGGATTTAATACTCATAGATGATACTCAGAGATTTCATTCTTGCCTATGTCTGTGATTCTTCCTGTGATATAATGAGTTGTAAGAAATATGTATTTGGTTGTACTTATGACCAAATATATATTTTCCAGGTATATTTGATCTTCATCCACATTTCCTGAAAACACTAGAGAGTCTTAAAGGCAAAACAGGTGGTTTGTCATGTTAATGGGAGACTTTTAGACCCCCACCCTAGGGCAGGGGCTGGAAGCTGAATCAGCCAATGGCCAATAATTTAGTCAATCACGACTATGCAGTGAAGCCCTCACAGAACCCATGAGAGGAGCTCTCACTCTCTGGGCTCTGCTGGGTTGGATCCTGCTCCTTGGTCCCTGAGAGCTTCTGTGCTTGAGGAACCAGAACACGTCCACGTGCCACTGAGCCAGACCCCAAACTCCGGAAGGATAGAAGCTCCTTTATTTGGGACCTTGCCTTATGTCTCTCTTCATCTGGCTGTTAACTTGTATCTTTTATGATATCTTTATTAAACTGGTAAATGTGTTTTCCTGAGTTTTGTGAGCCGCTCTATCAAATTAATGGAACCTGAGGGGCAGGTTGTGGGAAACTCTACAGTCTGTAGCCAGTAGGTCAGTAGGTCAGAAGCACAGGGAACTGCCTGGGCCTTGTGAACGGTGTCTGGAGTTGGGAGTGGAGGGCAGTCTTGTAGGACGGAGCCTTTAAACTGGGAATCTGGTGCTGTCTTCCAGGCAGATAGCATCAGAATTGAGTTAACTTATCCAACACCCTGCTGGTGTTCAAGAATTGCTTCGTGTAAATACATGTGGGAAGACCCCCTCCCACATCCCCGCACACATTGGAATGGGGTCTGGGTACCTAAATGAAGTCACACTGCTGTTACTGCTGTGTATAAAACTTTTAATGTTATATATATCTGTAGGGTTAAAATACACCATGACATTTGGTGTCAGAGATGTTGCTCTCCCTTTTGTAACTATTAGCTTCAATCCACTCAGGAATGGGCTCTCGTAATGGCAGCCTTACTCCAGAGACTTTCTGGTTATCGGTATCTGCCTGTGGTATCTGCCAGTATCACTCTCTAAAGATGCTATCATCTTCCCCAGTGATACACATAACATCAGTATCTGGCTATGAACCAGACCAACCTAAGCCCAAAAGAGGAGTAAAATTTACTGTGTTAAAAGCACATAAATCTTTTTGGTTGTAAATAATAGTAATACACATTTATATAACATGTTACAGCCAGGAAAGTATTTTCATAAAAATCATTTTACCTATTTGTATTCCATATTTAATAACCTTGCATGTAATAAACTCATTATTTATTGCTTTGAACAAATAAATAAATATACTCAAGAACTCAGAAATAGATGAAGGATAGGGAAAAGAAAATTCTGTTTGTGGACATAGGTATGTAACTTAACTCTCTGATAAAAAGTACTTTAATTATGTTAACCATCTATGGGTAAAATTGTAATATTTCCAGAATCTCTCACCTGGCCGTAGTCTATCTCCATATCAATAGGTGTTTACATGCAGAGCTAGGGCATAGCTGGACCAGAGAGATTGGGTGGGGTCCCTTTTAGCAGTGGGTCGTGGGAGACACCAGAGAGCAGAAGTGGACAATGGCTTGTAAGCAATAAATGTGTTCCTTCCAATTTATTTATCCCTTTGACTGATTTTGGTTTCAAAGGTAATTTGCCCTGGGCTGGGAAAGTATTTTCCCACCAGAGTTAGACCATCCTTTATCATCACCATCTTTGTGATTATCATCATCATGATCATTTGTTTTGAGTGAATTCACCTAGTATTTTGTTAGAATGGTTTATTTTCTTCCCAGTAAAGAGATCCACACTAAAACAGCAAAAGTATGCTATCAAGTCAGTCAGCAGTCTTTATTATCTCTGTTAATTCACATATGGCTTGTTTTATCCTTCTTTAGTGCCTTCCCATCCTGTCTCTTTGAATTTGGACAGTTCATCCTTCCAATAACCTACTGAGAACACACATACAGAAGGAATGAGGAGTGATTTGCAGTTTGAGGGCGGAATGTCTGCTCTCCTCCATTCCTCCTTCCTCTCAGGGAGACACTGCTGGGCTTGCTTACTCTAACGTTTGGCCACTCCGCTAAATCACATCTGGGGTGGTTTCTTGATGCTTGGGGCTAAAGTAGGGAAATGAAAGGAGATTCGAGGAAATGCAAATCTTCAGTCAGCCTTCACTGTCATACAGCAATAAGATGGTTTGAAGAGAATGGGCAAGGTAAAGAGCACCTGACTTTTAAACAGTATCTCTCTGATTCATTCCTGCTTCTGCCCTTGGGTGAATTTGGGTATTGTAAAGGGGTACTACAATTACAGGATTACTGTTAATCATAAATACAGAGAGTAGAGAAGGTAAAAAATTTGGTTAATAAACAGTCTTAAGTCTCCCTTTATTATCAGTACTAGAATTTTGCTTCCCACAAATAAGTTGAGGAAATATGCCAGGTCTGCCCTCTGTTTTTTACAGAGCAGGGAGAAAAGCAGTAGTCACTGAATGGGCTCACAGGGAGTCCAGCTGGGAACCCTGTCATCAGCTGCCCAGTGTAGGACGTTTGCTTCTACTCAGGAAAGAAAGACTGTGCCCAGCATTTTCTATCCACGAACACCTCACAGGTTTTAACGTAAAAATGACAAAATCTTTAGCCATTTTCAGGCAATATGCTTTGCTGTTTTGTTGTTACATATAGGAAACAGCAAGCTTTATAGCACACCCTGGGTGGGAAGCTCACTAAATTCTACACAACTAAAAACAAACCTCAAGAGCTACAGAAATTGCTTATGGAGAATCTTTACCAAACACTGAAACTTAAAACAACTGCAGTTGAATAATCTAAGAATACTTGGTACTTATTTCAATTCCTGATTTAAACAACAACAACAAAATTCTAGGAAGTCTCATGAAATATGAATAGTGTGGAATACAGAGGGAATTAATTTACAGTAAAACCCCTGGGTGATAAAAAAAAAAATAAGTAAAAGTGTTTCTTTGATTTAGAAAATGTTTCTTATCCCCCACCTTAAGTTGAGATTATAATAACTTGTTCCTTAGCTTGAAAGAATGGAAGGAACTGGCAGAAGTACACAATATTTTTTATAAGATTTTCGCCTGTACTTAATCATACTCTTGAAAACTTTATTATATGTTGTTCTCATTCCATAGCTGGGATTCAGTCACTATCAGTGTTTTAACTCAAGAGTCCAAGTAAAGAATTCCTTTTAAGTATTTTAGATAAAAGAATTGAGTGAAACCAGCTGATAATTTCAATGAAGATTTGTACCTAGAATGGTCAGGAGTCATCCCCAACCCTCTTCTGAAAGTAGGTTTGGAGCCTGAAAAGGCTGTTCCTCCCTGGCTGTGCTGCTGCTTAGAGTTTTTCTCAGAGCAAATTGTATTTGCCTATGTTTGAAAGTCTGTTCTCATTATGCTAATTGTTCATATCATCTAATTGCTTTTTCAAGTGATCAATTTCACATGATACTGTGTTATAAGGATGTCCTTGTTTTAGATATTTTAAACACTTCTTATGTCCTCAATGCATAATAAAGCATGACTTCCTGTTCACTTTTGATAGTTCCTAACATATTTCATTAGAACTCATAGTGATTCTAGTAGTTTTACTTAAATTGTGTAAAACCCTTGTAACTTTTATAGGGAAAAGAAGGGTGATGAAAATATGATGCTCCATGTTAAAGCATGCTAACTGAAAAAAAAGTTTGCATTAAAGATAATTTACAGGACATCAAGGTCATATTCACCAGCAAAGTGCTATATTGTTTTAATTTTTTAAAAGTGACAAAGTAGAATTTTAGAATAGAAACTGAGAACTGATGACTGAGGAAGAAGACATATTGTACGGTTATATGTAGGAAATATATTCTAACATATGTGAAAAATATCTTTTTTAATGTTTGATTTTTGGAGAGAAGACAACTGTATTCAATAATATAGAGAAAGACTGGAGAGAGAGGGACCAAAATATATTTAGTTTAAGCTTTTGCCTAAAGACATATTTGTGTATTTTGTTATTTGATTTTAATTGTAAACTTAAAAAAATGTGTAGCATCTCCATTAATACCTGTTTCATTCTAATAACATGTTTTAGCTATCAGTAATTTGTTTTTCAGTATACTCTTTAGTGATATCAAGATACTTTAGATGACAGATACTTTAGTGAGTATCAAGTATGTACAGTTAATACAAGGTTTTCAATGAGATTGCTTCCAAAGATGAATATGACAAGATCCCTGTCCTCAGGAGACAGAGAAAAATACATAAACATTTAATTCTAGCTGTGTAAGTCGAATAGAAAATCTCAAATTATTTTGATATCAGTACTTCTTTAAGACTCTCAAAAATTATTGAGGATCCCAGAGAATGTTTTTTTTTAGTACTCCTTATGATGCCAGGGTTCTTGTTTGAGGAGTTGAAGAATGAACTTAGAAAACACTCAAGGTAGAAGATTGAGGGAGAGACTTTTATTTAGAGATAAAGTGAGAAGACAGAGCTCCTGGCTTACACGAGGAGGGGACAAGAGAGCCCATTGTTGTGCGTTGTCTCCGGGCTTTATAGGCAGTTGAGGATTTTCGGGATCGTGATAAAGAGCTTAGGGGTGTGGACCTGTTGTCTTAGAATGTTCATCCTTGATGAGACATTACGTGAGTTTTCTCATCAGTCCTCCAGATAATTCTGAAAAATTAACATAAGAAATTTACTGCATATTTCTTGCCCAGAGTAGCAGCTTTTCTTGGTCTGGGAGCATATCAATCATCAGTCAAGACTGCCTGCCCTGCCCTCAAGGTGGGCTGTGTTATTGTCTGTTTGCTGAAGAGTTTAAAAGGCAGTCTAAGATGGAATCTTTCTTGCTTTTACTGTGCTGTTTATGGCTGGGCTTGCTTGCCACTATTAATTGCCCACGTTGCTAATCACCTGATTAGGTCTGAAGGAGGAAAAACAGCATATAGGCCTGGGCCTTTTAGCATGCTGAAGTGAATCTTACACATGTTTACAAATGATTAGCATAATAAAAACACAGGCTATGCCAAGATACTTTATCTGGGGAATATTAACTGATCTCACTGAACAATGACTCGAGCTTAATGTTTAACATGGAGTTTTGGTAGTGGGGTTTCTTTGCATGTAGTTACATTGCTCTGACTGTGATTGTCTTGCGTTGCCTTTTCCGGGGGCCTCACCCTCCTCTAAGTTCACAGTCCCTGTCTCCCTTTTATCTATCAATATTTACCACATTGGATATGGAGCAAATTTAAAATACAAACATATAATAACAGTGCATTCCTTTAATGTTGGAGTAATTTTATCTCATGTCCTGTAACCTCCGGAAAACTCTACTGTATGTACACTTGTGAAAACTTGAGAGTGACGAAGACAGATAATATCGTTATTAAGAAAATATTCTTGACGTTGTGAAACCTCTGAAAGAGTCTTTAGGAACCCAGAGACCACACTCTTGCAGTCAGTGCACTGGAAAACAAAATGTTTGGAGTTACAATGATGTGTAATTATAATCCCATGGGGATACAGAAGGGGAGAGGAATTTATATTAGCTATTGTTAAGAATTATTAATTAATACATTATCAATACTGTTCTCCATTGAGTCGAGATTACAATGAAAACCAAATAAAATAATTACCAATATGAGTTTTTGCCAAGTAGCTCAGTTCATGAAACGAAGGCATTCCCCTCCACCTGGTGGCAATGTATCCTAGTGACCGATTGAAGAGGTTTGGAATGGTGTACAATTAAAATATATCCTAATTTAGATCTGGAATTTTTGAATGTGCACTCCACCCATCAAAGATGGTAAAATATAACTGTGTGGGTAAAATTGTAGTATTTCCAGAATATCCCCCGTGTGGCTAGTGAAAAAGCCAGATGGCTCCTAGTGTATGACCATAGACTACAGGGAATTGAATAAAGTCACACCCCCTTTGCATGCTGCCGTCCCCTCTATAGCAGACATTCCGGACACCCTCAGCCATGAGCTGGCAACATATCACTATGTAGTAGACCTTGCTAATGCTTTCTTCTCTATTTACATACCACAGGAAAGCCAGGAATAGTTTGCCTTCACGTGGGAAGAGTGGCAGTGGACATTCACTGTCCTTCCACAGGGATACCTCCAAAGTACCACCATCTGTCATGGATTGGTAGCCCAGGACATGGCCACATGGAAGAAACTGCAAACGGTGTGGCTGTATTGATGATGTTATGCACACATATGATACTGTATCAGATTTAGAAGAGGCAGTTCCTAGGCTATTGCAACATCTACAGGAGAAAGGATGGGCTGTGTACAGACCCAAGGTTCAGGGACCTGGTTTGTCTGTAAAATTCTTGGGGGTTGTCTGGTACAGTAAAACTAAAGTTATTCCTGAAGCAATCATAGACAAGGTCCAGGCTTTCCCCACCCCTACCCCTGTTGCAGTCTTACAAGAGCTTTTAGGTCTTTGGGGCTACTGGAGAGTGTTTATCCTGCACTTGGCACAAATTCTGAAGGCCTTATGCTGGTTGGTATGAAAGGGCATCCGGTGGGACTGGGATGAGACATGTGCAGCTTCTTTTACTGCTGCCAAGCAGGCAGTCAAGGCCGTGCAGGCCTTGAATGTGATAGACTCATCAAGGCCCTGTGAGCTAGATGTTCATGTAACCAAAGATGGTTATGGATATGGTCTATGGCCACAGCTTGAATGGACATGCTAAGCTGCTGGCTTCTGGTCACAACTATGGAAAGGAGCAGAGGTCCAGTACACCTTTATGAGAGAGGCAACTGCCTGCTGTGTGCCATGCCTTGCTGGCTATTTAGCCCATCACTGGAGCAGCTCTGACCAAGGTGATAACTACCTATCCCATCGCAGGGTGGGTTCAAGACTGGAACCAAAGGCCACAAAGTGGCATGGCACTGATGCGTACACTGGCCAAATGGGTCACATATTTACACCAGCACTGTGCCCTCTCTACCAGCCCCATTAAGTGGAGAACTCCAGTGCTCATTGGGGCCAGTGACCTATACCAATGGAAAACAGGAAGAACTTGCTTTTGAGCCATTGGTAGCTGAGAGTCCTTATCAGGAGGGAAAAGCCCTTTACCTGAAGATGCTTGTTATACAGAAAGCTCTGGTCATGGGTAGCCCCCAAAGTGGAGGGCTGTCACTTTCTGTTAAGACTGAGACCATATGGATGGAGGTTGGAGAGGGGAAGAAGAGCCAGTGGGCTGAGTTGTGGGCAGAGTTGCTCATGATCACCTAGGAGCCTTCCCCCATAGTCATCTGCACTGACAGCTGGGCTGCCTATTGGGGCTTGACTGTGCTACCGACATGGTACCATGCCAACTGGATGGTTGGTTATTATCCCCTTTGGGGGCAAGAGTTGTGGCAAGACCTGTGGGCCACTGGTCAGACTGAGACAGTTACCGGCCATTTGCCTTTGGCATTCCTGGGGAATGATGAATCAGACACCTTGGCCCAGGTGCATTGACTAGAAGGAAAGCCTGCTTCTGATGTAGCCCAACGGTTGCATCTGCATTGGTTGCATGCAGGACAGAAGACAGTGTGGTTTGTAGCCCATCGGTGGAGCTTACCATTGAACTTTGAAGAAGTCAACAGAGCCTGGAAGGAGTGCCTGTGTGCTCTGAGAAGAACCTACACCGAGTCTGGAGGATCATGGAACAATATTAAGGGGATCGATACCCTTTGTCAGGTGACAGATAAGCTATATTGAGCCTCTGCTTATATCAGAAAGATATCTATATGCCATGACTTGTGTGGACATGGCTACTGGACTATTGGTTGCTTTTCCTTCATGTCGTGCAGATCAGCAAACCACCAGGAGGGGGGAGTAGGGTGTCTCTTTGCAGCCTATGGCTAGCCGCAGGTGATTGCAAGTGATCAAGGCATCCACTTTACTGGACATGCATTACAAGGATGGGTGCAGCAATTAGGAATCAAGTGAAAATTTCATGTACTATGTAACCCTACTGGGGCAGGCATGATAGAGAGGGACAATGGTTTGTTGAAATCTGGTGTGAAGTTGGGCAGCAATAGTCTATGGGGCTGGTCAGTTTGCCTATGGACAGTACCACAGCATTTGAATAGGAAGCCCCGAAAAGGAGCCTTGAGCCCTGTGGACATGCTAACAGATATAGCTGCCTTTCCTGTACAATTGTATGTCCAAACCAAACAAGAGATATTGAAGCCAGGATGTGGCCAGGAGAGCGACATCCTGCTGTCAACCCCTACTGCATTAAACCCTGGAGATACTGTTAAATGGACATGGCCCTGAACATTCCAAAACATGGACCAGCAATGGCTGGCCCATCCGGCACCTTGATGAAAAGGCCTGGAAGCTGGTTTCATGTGTGTTCAAGGAGTAACAGCAGAGTGGCCCACAAATATCAAGATAGTGTTCTCAAAATGTCCAGGCGGTACTACCATCTTATGGGGAAGTTTTGTTTTATCTTTATAGCCAGTGCATATACCTCCCATAGCCCTATATATTGACCCATCTGTAACTCCCACAGCGAGGGGGGTGAAAGTCCGGTATACTAGATGAGGATGAGATTCCATTCCTGCCAGTGTTTTATCACAGGACCACTCTCTTGCATGTATCCTACCTGACGGACAAGAATTTGCCTATGCTGGCGTCATTAAAACATGTGTCCTCCTGCCCTTAAAGTTGTTTTCTTCTACAGTCCCTGTGGCCTGGATGCGCCTCCTGGCTGCAGCTGCCACGTGATCATTGCTATGAACCCTCTACTTCTTCAGCGACCGCCTGCCCATGGAATGGGGGAGCTATGGACTTAATCTACATAAGATGTTGAACATAGCTGAATCCTCCAGCTTGAGGATTATCATGATTTTATTGCTGTTGCTATTGTATGTCATTAGTCTGCTCACGATGGTCCAGTTCTCACCCAGGGACCATTACAGAAGAGGGGAAATGAGTACATTGTAAGGCGAGATTTCTGGAGCGGGGGTCTGTGGGTAAAATTGTAATATTTCCAGAATATCTTGCCTGGCTTTAGTGCATCTTCATATCAACAGGCGTTCCTCAGGGGTGGAGACTCCTTCATCTCCATATCAGTGGGTAGTTACCTGGGCAACCAAGGGCTTATCTGAATGTGAGACCCTAGGGGCAAGTCTTGTTTGCTTCTGCCTGACCAGGAAAGAGAGGGCCCTGGACTGCAGTTTGTAAGCAATGAAAAAAGTTTTAAACTTCATTTGTCCCTTTGACTGATTTTGGTTTTAGAGGTACTTTGCCCCAGGATTTCCTCTCCCTAGAGTTACAACGTTGAACCTCTGAAACATGCCAACTTTCCTTAACAGTTAATCAAAGCAATAAAAGCAATTAGGTTAAAATACATCTATGTTTTAAAGAACTGATAATTAGGCAGGATTTTCATAGTGCTTTGAATATAGTTGGTGCTCAGTAAGTACTTTAGGGTGGCAAAAAGAGGAGCTTTCGTTGTGTTTTTCTAATGCATTTTCTCACAGCCTATGAACAAAAGAGATGGGCCTACAACATTTAGGTTTTGTGGACTCAGTCTTGGAGAGTTGAGAATATGCCCTAGAAGAGATCAGGACAATGGGCTCATTGATCCGCGCTCGGTTCTAAAACCTAAGGAAGGCATGCTGCCCCAGCAAGCGCAGTTCATCAGCACACAGATAGCTGGACAGAGAATTAAGGGAGCAAGGGAGGGCCAAACGAACTTTGAGCCTGAGAAATATGGTAGGGTGATACGGATTGACTCCTCTGGTTGCTCTCCTTTTTTAGTTTAAAACATTACATTCTCTGTATTATATTTTTCAATAGGACAGTAAGAATAGATTTTATCCTTTTACTGAGGTAATTGAGCTTTTGTGAAGCAGGAACTTGATAATTTAATAATTTTCTAAGCTTTTTGCATCCCTCCCAATGTTTAGAAGTACAATCTAGCATGGTGAGTACATACTCATCAACCTCTGAGTCTATTCCAGCTTTCCAAAATACCGAAGCATGGATGGCTTTAAGACAGTACATTTCCCAATACTTCCATATGTAGTTTTTCCCCAAAACTGATGTGCCAGAAAACCACACTGAGTTCCCAAAACCCAAGTCCCACCTCATAAAGGATATGCAAATTCCTCATCCTCCTCTTACATCTTAACTAAGGTGAATGGCCTGAAGGGTAAACCAATCTAGGTGTCTAACAACGGGGAAGCCTTTGTAATGATTAATCACAGCAGCTGAACCTAGGGGGCCTGAGTCTTTTTAAAATTTATATGTATTTCTGTTAAGGATAAAGCCTAGTGGTCAGTCTGGTTTATTTGCCTCTTAAGAATGTGATGAGTTCCGATACGTGGTGTACAGAGTAAGGGAGTAATATCAATTTTTGTTTAATCAACTTTGCTTGTGTAGTCTCTTCTATTTCCAAAAATTCATGGCTTCTGAGGAAGAGTACACTGAGGAGAAAAGAAGGAGAAACAGTAACAAATACTAAATGCTTGCCAATGACCTTTTTTACATATTTAGGTTATGGAAATCCTTTTACACTATTCTCAATAATAATTCTCTAGTCTCTGAAAGCACCAAAGAAAAGCCAAAGTATATAAAGTAGGAAAGCTTTTTTTAGAATATGTAATTCAGTATTTTCTGGAAATAGCGAAATTTAAAAAATATTTTGGGAAAAATCGCCAGATAAAACTTTAATGTGATCTCTTTCAAAGTCAATGATTATTGTTCACCACAGTAATCAAAATCTTTTTAAAGTCATGTTTAAGATTTATTTAAAAATTACTATTAATCCTCATCTTACTCGTTAATTAAAAATATATATTTCCTAGGCCCTTTTAACAAAGTATAAAATATACTCCAGCTGTCAGACCAGTTGCCGCCTGAAGGAAGCCAGCACCAAAACCTAGCAGGAAAGGAGCAAGTGGTAAAACTACTCTGACTTAGGTGTTATTGGCTGAACACACGGGAAGGTACAAGGGCTTTGCAGGTCAGCCTCCCAGAGCATGGAATAGTGCAAAAGGGTGAAATGAGGATCCAGAAGTGTTGGAAAATACCCAGACACTGGGAAAAATTGTTGGTACATCATAATGTAGGTCGTTTAGAAAGTGTGTCCACAGGTAAAGATGAAAGACTCGTTGAGGAGCAATGGGCCGTGGTGTTCTACCCAGTCGGTTTTTCCTGTCAATTGCCAGAGCCCGTCCAACAGGCCAGGTGTGCGACAACACCCTTTTTGAATCTCTTCCAGCAGGAATCTAAGGAAGAAGTGGGATGATCATTACTAGTAGTTTAATTCACTTCACCTTCTTTCCACAAGTGCCACTGCACATCACACTTGTTCCAATGGAGAGAAGAAAAGGAAACTGAGTCAGTGGCCTTTTGAAATATCCCACATTATGAAATTGGCCAATAGCATCCTTGTGGTGCTAATGTGTTGTTCTTCCCCATATCGTAGTTGAACCTTCCCACATATCGTGGTTGAAGCCAGGGTCAGTCCTTTTAGAGGCATCTACTACCTGCTTCCCTGCCTCATGAAACAAACTGTAGCTGTTCAGGTTTCTAGGTATTAGCCATGTGCAGTGGATTTCAGTGTCAGAGCCCATTTTAAAAGCTAAGAAAATTTGGCATTCAAATCAGGCAGAGTGTGGGCATCATCTACCTTCATTGGAAGTCTCCTGTGACTCTGAGATTTCCTGTTGGGCTTTCCACGTGACCAACTGTGGTCCCCTTTCTCCTGTCAAAAGGATCTGCCGTTCCTGACACAACCTGCTTGACCCCACTCTTCAGCCGGCCTCCAGTCCTATGCTCTGGGGGGCCACAACCCTCAGGCAGCTCCATGGATGACTTTTTTTGTCAGGGTCCTTGGAAATAGTCATTACATGCGGCTGTATTACCGGATCCCAGGTGGCCAATTTTCCTGGAACCCCACCAAGCTGCCTAGGCATGATTTCTAATTACCCAATAGCTCAGGGCACTACTGACAAACAGCTATGAATGTTTTCATAATAAGGCACCTGAATGTTTGCTTAAACCACCTACTTACAAAACTGAATGCTTTAAAGATGTCAACAGTGGAGTTGAGTTGTAGAAAGATATAAGTACATGAGTAACATTTCACCAAATATCCCCGAATGCCCATCCACTTGGCTTTTCGTGGACATAGTGAGTGAGTGCACAGCCCCATGCACCCACAGGGAGCAGTGCTTGTGACGCTGGGTCAGCGAGACCGGGATCAAATAACCAAAAGGCTACTGGTTTCCCACTTAGTTGGGGAAGCTACTCAAGAGTCTTTGAGCTTCAGTTTGCTCAACTTTAACATAAATGAAGCCATGTATCTTACTGGTGCACTAAAGAATGTAACATACAGCTTGGCACCACTCGGGGCTCACTCGGCCTCGATAAAAGTAACTTCCTTCACTCTGAGGCCTAAGGCAGCCTTGACACCCACAGAAGACCCCACCTCCATTCTCCACTTGCTCTTTTGGCTTCCAGAAGCTATGTGGTTGTGAAGGAATAATGCCACCACTCCACCTAATTAGGGTCTTTCTTCCTGCCCTGGGATGCACACCCCAACCATTTTAAAGTGAGAGAAGGAAGAACACAATTACGTTCTTCAATCCAGCAAGAGGATCCTGTCTGTCAGGACATACACATGCTTACCCTACATATGCATATGTAGGTTGAGTTGTATGTGACCTGGTTTCCCTACTTGTAACCTGGTTTTGTTATTTCTAGAACTATCTGATGTACTCTGTTATAAACCTTCAGTTTTCATAAGAACAATGCTGTATCACTTGATACAAAGCTATATATTCTAGCTAATCTATGAGCACAGACATAAAGCAAAGGAGACAGTATGTCGTGAACTTTCTTAAAAATATTTTCCGGCTTAGCTGGACCATTTGTAATGTATATTATTTGGTCTTAGAGTTCATGTTGCCCTTGTGGCTACTAGAAATATATGCTACGGGTTGTGAGTATGTGAGTATATGAGTATGTGAGAACGATAGAAGAAGCTAAATTTTAGGAATGCAGTATTTTTATATGGTTGTGGTATGATGTGGTTTAGTGTTTCCTCATGGTGGAATTAAGGTATGAACATTTAAAAAGCAAATTTTTGAATCATTGTTCTTATAGGATAACAATCATAATGTTAAAAATACTTTGAGTAGAAATTGTTTTCTGGCTCAAATACTTCTCAGATTAATAGCACAGTGTCTTCCAAGAAGGACACATCATTGGGAGCATTTTGGCAGGTCAGAGATAAAAATCGTAGCAAGAAAGAATAATAAGCCCCATCCCTAAGTTTCTATCCAGTTGTATCCTCCACATGGGTGTGAAGCAGACGTGAGTGAGCTCCTTGTGTGGGTAGCACTGAGAGTTCAATTCTAACTAGAATGCCAAGGCTACTCCACCGTATCTAAAGTCGGTAAGTCCCAGAATTCTTTGCTCCCCCTGAATTTGTTCATTCTAGGTTTCTCTGAGCAGACCATCATTTGATTACTTCTTGTGATGGCCTGAGATACTGGAGAAAACCCTGTGATGGGGAAAATATATTCCCCGGACATATGAAGCTCATGCTCTAATTACGACACAAGTTATGTTCATAACATAACTGAATGTTGGAAATACTCTGGGGTCAAAGAGAAGGGAGAGACTGTCTACCTAGAGGAATGAAGGGGAAAAAACCCCTCCTAGCAATGCATTCGGTGTCTCTGAGGTTTATTTTGGGCTATTGATTCATTGTTAGGTTCTTGCATGTACTGCCTCCCCACCCCCTCATGGAGAAGAATCAACTCTATGTCCTGAATTTGTTTTTAGGAGTGCAGACATCAGCCAAGAAAAAGCCAGTGCAGGAAGGAAGGGGGCTCACCTCTATGTTGCTGGCTCCTGGACAGCTGCCTGGGCTTCAGGATGAAAGGAAAGATAGCATCCTGCAGTTCCTGGGGCACGAACGGAGCAGGGAGATGGCTCATTTTAACTCCGTAAGGATGTTCATGCCCTGCATGGAGAAAAATCTAAATATAGATTCTGGCTGATGATAGTGGGTAGGGTACAAACCTACCTTACCATGAGCATGTGCAGCATACTGGGGTGTGCTGCCATTCCGGGGCTTCTGGACAAAGAATGCTGTGCCTCTGAGTCAATGTCATATTCACTCACCTGGGGAACCCCTGCAGAAAGCAGGTGCCCAAACAAGGGTTTAGAAAGAGAAAAAGCTTAAACATGGTGCTTTGCTTGGAATGCACAGCCCCATCATGGCAGCCATCTGAGACTATTAAAGGCCCCCCCAGTTTCTCTCTTGACACCAACTAGATGTGTAAGGCTCGGGCAGATTGCCCCTTGGAAGCTTACATTCATGCTTCAAGCACTTGCTTTTAAGGATCAACGTAAATATAGTAAACATCGGTAGTTAATAATTTCAAATAATAGTATACGTTAAGAATTGCTATGATCACTGTTCTCTCCCTCAAGGTGTCAGCTTAACAAACAGAATTTCCATTTGCTTTTGTCAATTCTAAACTGAGGGCTACTCAAGAGCAGCAGGGAGCCTTTGTGCTTCCCCCACCAACCCCACCCCACCCCCAGGAGGCTGCTGCCAATGGTCAGATGGAAGGATGCACCCTGTGTTGGGAACCCAAAAGCAGAGTGCAAAACACTTGTTTACAGAGTGGAAAACTGCACCCAAAATCATGGGGAGTTGCCAGCCAAGAGTTTTGTTTTGCTCTTTCATGCTCTAAATTGCCTCCTCTAAGTAGAAAACTCAAAACTCTGGGCTCATGACCTGGATTTCATTTTTCAAGGATAGAATGAAAGTTCCCTTTCTTTCAGTTCACATGTATTATTGAATGTAACTTGAGGACCTCTTGTTTTCCTTTTCATCTGGTGCACATGCAATGTCAATACTCTGTTTAGCAGAACAATCACAGTGACTTCCATCTTTTAAGGCAGAAGAAGCTTCTGTGACAGCAATAAAATACAATGAAATCACGAGTATAGCCAGGAGTTAGTCCACAATTGAGAATTTACAGCATGCTAAGAAAAGTATTCAGAATGACTGCTGAGGGACCATCAAGAATGGACAGGCTCTTAGAGCCAGCTGTGGTACATGATGTTCTAAGCTTAAAAGTTATCATCTATATTGTTTTATCTCAGTTAATGCATTTTATTAAAATACATATACCTAGGTATTTGATGTTTTTCACTTTATTGTTGATTTCTTATTAACTGAAAAAAATGAAGCAAGTGGGCACGCTGTCCTCAGCTATGCCCCTGGTGGCTCTTTGTATTCTAAGATGGGGAGTATATATTTCATAGAGAAAACTTGGTTCTTTATATTTTCCAGATCACTTGAAAATATTCTTTGATTCATTGCAGAAAGAATAATAGCCAATGGATTGTTGGAAAGATTAAAAATTAATAATTATGTAAGAGGAAATGGTTGAAGATTTCTAGCAAAAGTCATTGTTACCATTACTGTATTGCAAGGTCTCTCACAGATCCTGTGCATGTGTTTATTTTAATCTATTTCCATTTCCACAGTGAACAAATTTATTGATCCAAGAATTACTATTTTGAGCTGACTTGTAATAACTATTTTAGGAGAGGTGTAAGCTCTGTATCAATAACCTTGAGAACAATGCTGGTAAACTCAGCCTGAGACACAGCAACGTACGTGTGGCTCAGTCAGTGACGACTTGAGGGATCTAAATGTGATCATCTCATTTTCTTTAGGCCACTGAGAAAAATTCTGGGCACAGAGCAGATGATAGATATTTGGATTTGAATTCAGAGACATGACTGGATTTTAGAAGATTCTCACAAATTAGAGGCTATTTAATAGTTAGGAAGTGGGACAGAGCAATTCAAGATTTGAATACTAACCATATCAATGAACACTCTATGAGATTTTCACTTTGAAATGTATTTAAACTTAAGACCAAAGAGCCATTAACTTGAGATTTTAGAGTTAGAATTTTGAACCCCACCAACCTCATCACAGATTTTCCCTGACACTTACCAATGAGTGGATGTAGGGTTTTTTCCTTCTCAGAAGTGACCCACAGCTGGTAATCTTCCTCAGAGCCCTTGGAGACAAAAAGAATGTTTCACAATAAATCTTTCGCAGTAGTACTTGAAGAACACATTTCCTTAGCAGTTAGTTGTTTCCAAAAAGAAAGAATTGAGTCCAGTATAAATGCTCTTTGTTCCATGGGGGGTAGCTACAGTTTTTGAGTTAACAATGCTGACTTCAGTCACCTTTTGTCCCCCAGTGACCATCCCAGATTCTTGTCCCTTTGATAAAGGCCAAGGATCTATAGCACTACAAGGCAATCAGTCCCTCACTTTGTGGGTGGTTCGTGGCACAAGAAAACATTCTTATGCCCCCATCACTAAGGAGGAAAAGGCTAATCTCAAGAGTCCTGCCTCCTGTTGTCTCCAGACTCCTTTGGGAATGTTGGTTTTTGCTTTCAGATGTCCCTGCCCAGACAAGCACATCCTCCAGAAAGCCACACACAGTGCCATGATTATTCCTGAGCAAAGTAAAACCTGAAAGGCATCATCAGCTCAGCAACCCTGAGGAGAAGGAGAGAAATGTCCAAGAGGCCTTGAGCAGATGGCAGCATGAAGTCAGCCCACTGGCTTTGGTGCGGACAAGCCCCACTTTAGGGACTGAATGGGCATGGACTCTAACCTAGAGCACAGGTCGGATGCAGAAAGCAATTAGTCCCTGCAGTAACACCAGCATTCCCACTTGAAACAAACAAGTCTAAATTATAAAGACTGCTGAACTCTTTCAAAGAATCCTTCAGGAGACAATGAAGCAAGAAATGTTTGAAATGGAGTTGATGATAGTTATTATGCTTGCCTGTACTCCTGATTAAATTCATGGCCTTACCCACATGAAGAAGGGTCCAAGCATGGAAGTAATCTCTCTCTCTCTCTCTTAATCTCTCTCTCTTAATCTCTTTCTCTCTCTCTCTCTCTAGCGCACACACACACACACACACAGCTAAATCTGCTCAAAATCATTGCAAAAAGGAATTGAGAGCCAATAAAAATATTTTAAAGTAGGGATTGGAAACACGATGTTGGAATCTTTTAAATCAAGCATTCATATGTAGACAAATAACCCGTTTTTCATTAAAATAGAAATGTTTTCTTGCCTAGTTGAGATTGATCACCTTAAGAAAGGAAAACCACAAACATAAAATGGAATTAGTTGTATCATTAATCAGTCTCACCAACTTCATCTCTGAAACCACCCAGTCTCTTCCAAGATTTTTTTATTATTCAGGTAATACATATCATATATGTTAGAAATCAGTATAATCTGTGTTTTACTCAATGCCTATAGTCAACTTTATTTTAAGCATATTATTAAATTCCATTTGTTCAGAAATCCTTTATTTCTTATGCAAATTCTGGTTGCCTACAGTTTTTAAGGGGCTTAATTGTGCCATTGGGTCAAACAAAACTTAAATTACAATTTTGTAATTCTGTCACACAATAACAGGACATTTCCCATTTACAGAGAATTTTATATAAGAAACTGTGCATTGCAAATGCTTCCTTCAGCTCTGTCCATCTGATATCTCTTTTCCCTTACGAAACCTCACCCTGAAATATACCCATCTCTTTCACCAAAAAAAAATTTCAGCAGCTCACTCTAGCCCCATCTAAAGGAGGGACGTGGCATTTAAAAGAAAACAAAATGAAAGTGATGCGTATACAGATATCCCCAGATTGTGGTCTTATTCAACCCTCGCCTCCTTTACTTGTTTAAACAAGGCATTAGCTTCTCTCATTCTCAGGAGCTGCATCAAGGGGATGTAGATTCTAGCCAGGTGATCTCTGTATGTCGATCATCTATGCCATTTGAGATGCATGATACTGAGACTGAGTCCTCAGGTGATGACCAAGGTAAACAGGGATGGGAGAGGAGGGATCAGGAAAGAAGATTCAGAAAGAGTAGCCCCATAAAGGAAGAAAGATTTAGAGTCTTATGAATTGTCTTATGTATATTCTTTGTTTATATTATTTATAATAAATATACAATGTGATTAGCCCTCTAAAATTATAGCCCAATTTTATGCTATGACTTTCAATTTGCACAAAATTAAGTTGGGAATACAGGAATAGTACCCATGTATAGGCTAATAACATAGCTTTACTACCTCCAATTTCTACATTTGGGGGAGAAATAAGACTTTGGTATCTGTAATAATCAGCTATCTTATGATGGGTGAACGCACACCCACACGAGCTTGCAAAATCAAATTTGGTTTTTAACTAAAAATAGCTTGCAGGTAACTTACAGTTACTCCTAGCACTTGTAGTGACATGTTGATGACATCATTCACTGTGTCTGAGGTTTTTACTGTTATAGTTAAAGGCTGTAAAAAAGAAATAAGAAAATGGCCATGAATTAAAAAATTTAAACCAGGTGAGCAAATAATTATTGGCAAATTATTATCCATATTCTAAAGTCAAAACTTGTTTTCAGGCAATAAGAAAATAAAGCACATGTAAAGCAAACCCTAATTACAATTTGTTTCCATTCCTTTATACAGCATGAAGGTAGTAGGAAGCATTTCAGTAAAATGTGTATTTCTCTTAGAGGATTTGTGGCGCATAAAACATAACAGCTTCATTAAGAAAGAGAAAGACTGAGAACTCTGAGAGGGCACATGGGCTTGTCCTCAACATCCTCAGGCTGTGAACATAATGGAGGGGGGAGCAGTTGAAAAAGGAGGAACTGGATGCTTTTCTTTCTTCCTCCGTTGTGTTTTTATAGTATGGCTTTGTTTCTTTGCAGTTATATACTCAGCTTCAGTAAGAACAGAATAAGAACATTAAATGTCTTTAATATATAAAGACATTTAAAAAATAGTGTACTTTCTCTCCATCAGATGACATGAGTACTAAGATTTTCATTGTTGAGATCTGTTGAGACAAACCAATGAGTCTAGCAAATGAGACTGAAAATATTAGAAATTGGAGTTCTGTTCCCAATTCTGACAGTGAACAAGTATTTATACTAGCTTTCTATCATTTTTCACACTGAGAAACTGCTCATAAAAACAGGACAGATTATAGAAAATTACCTAAAAGGGATTAATAGGATACTGAGATGGTATCTATCAAACTGTCTGAATTTCAAAAGATAATTAAAAATAAGACAATATGTAAGTAACATTTACTATGCACAATATAACATTATAATATTATCAGACGATGAGGTCCGTGTCATCTGATAAAGTGCTCAAAGAAAACCGTGTAAATGGACACACATGAGCCTTAAAAATTAAAAAAAAGTTAAAAGAAACCCTTTTTTAACCTATTATTTTTCTTTTCATTGTATTTTTTTTTCTTTTTGATTTCAATTCAATTGCTTGATATGCCAGATGGCCTTGAAAATAATCAACAAACAGTAGATTAACTGTTATATTTCCTAAGGTGATGACCGTATGGTGGTTAAATAACGGAATATCTTTATTCTTAGGACATACTTAATATTTAAGGATGAAGGGCTGTGGTGAGTGTATGCCCTGAAACATAGGTATACACATACACATACAGAGAGAAAGAGAAAATAAATAATGAAGCAAATAAAATAAAATATTAGTAAATAGATGAATATAGGTAAAGGGCATATGGGGTATTGTTTATACTGTGTTTTTGCAGCTTTCCTGTAAGATTACAATTACTACAAATAAAACATCATAGGGAATAAAAACTATAGAAACAACCCAAACCACTCTGTAAGTAGTGACATCTGGAAAAAATGTTTAATTCTAATAGGAAAATAAAAAATCACTTAATTACAAGAAGCCACTATAATTGCTATTTGAAGGATCTTGAGACACGTTTTGGGCATTAATATGTCATGCTCTTTCTATGCTTAAGCACTGTACCTATTATGGATTCCCCTATCTTCGTATCACCTAGGATTCACTTTTTATATACACAAAAATACCGTTTCCCAACGTGGTATTTTCTAAATACTCTCTCCTCCACTGTTCCTTTCTCCCTCCCATCCCCCCGAGCTCGCTCTGTCTCTTATTCGCCTACATCAGAAACTTGAAATTTAATTGTTGGTCTTAAAAACACTTACAGAGGTACACTTCTTGATGTCCTCAGTGAAGATGTCGAGGGAAATGCTTTTGGGCTGGTCCTTCTTTTTGGCCAAATGGGTATACCTAATCAAATTCAATAATAACCCAAAATAGTAGGATGAGTTACCTATTTGCTTATTTTCAAATCAATCTATGTTGTTAATATTTTCAATATACTTTGTTATTTTTAAAGACATATCAAAAACTCAGCAAAATCAAATTGTGTGTTGGAAGAAAACATGCAGTCATATTTCAAGAAAAGAAGATTTGACCCAGGAATTTTCTGGTTTCCCTTGTCAAGTGGGATTTGGGGAGCATATCCATTCTCAAAGCTTTCCTGCCTGTTTGAGGGGGCCTGGCACCTTCCTGGGTCAAAAGTACGAAGTAGCAGTTGCTTCGAGAATCAGTAGTGTCACCTGTACTTCATGAAAATTTAACACGTTTTGAGAACAATGTTAGCTCCAGTAATTAGGTTGGAGAGAAGGGGAAGATGAGGATGAGAACCAGTAGTTCCTCAAAAAGCAGCACAACCTGCATGTAAGTGACAGAACAATTTCTACTAAGGAGAGGGAGAATAATTTGGGGGTCCTGCTTTGAAGAGGTCCTGCTTTGAAGATTTATATAACTTTATCATGGATTAAAGATTTAAGATATGTATATTGACAAAATACCTCTGAAGGAAAGAGTACCACATTTCCTTTTGTTCTGTAGATCTGCAATTTAAAAAAGTGGGAGAAAATATTAAATGACATAAAATACTTAGAGTAACATATTAACATGGCCATTCCATATAACCATAGCAGCAGCCAGTAGTTAGTGATGTGGACGTATGTGTAAGTTGTCCTCTCCTTATAATTGGGCTTTTGATGGGCCCTGCTCTTTTACAAGCAGTATTACATTGAAGGAAACAGGTCCTAAAGTGGAAGAGAAGCTGGTTTGGAATCTAAATACTTAATTGCAACTCTGTGATGCAAGCTATACAATCATGGGCAAGTCACATCCACTCTGAGCTTCAGTTTCCAGAACTGGAAATGGGTCAGTTATACCTCAGTGTTCCTGCAGCTGGTAGTGCTTTTCAAATACAAAGATGACTACAGATGATTCAGATTAAATCATACTTAAGAAACTTGGCATTTGAATGGACTATCTTGGCCCAGAAGCAGAATATCCTCTTAGGGAAAAGCCCTACAATCTTCTATATCTTTATAGATATAGTGGTTCTATATCTTTATAGATATAGAAGATTGTAATGCATTTAATTAGTTTCTAGAAAGTTTATTCTTCATTCTATGATTCTCTGACCAAGATCAATCCACCTATGACTAAATCACTAAAGATTAGTACTTTCCCTGATGAAGTTCCTACAGAATGTAATATCCAAAAGTGAAAAAGCTGTAAGGTTCATTTGTACATGGATTTATCACTTACTAGCACTGTTTTTATTGTGGTAAATTACACATACCATAAAATTGGCCATTAGTGCTCTTTAGCACCTTTACAGCATTGTGCAGCCACCACCATTAATGAGTTCTGGGCCATTTTTATCACATAAAAGCAAGCCCTGGGTTCTTCAAGCAATCATTTCCATTCCCCTTGTCCTCAACCACTGTGTCACTCCTTGTTTATCCATTCGTCAATTGATAAACACTTGGATTATTTCCACATTTTTGCTCTTATGGAAAATGCTGCTGTGAACATTCACGTACAAATTTTTGAGTCCATGTATGTTTTCATTTCTCTTGGGTATATACCCAGAAGTGGCATCGCTAGGTCATAAGGTATTTCTATTTTAACATAATGAGGAACCATCAAACTTTCCACGGTGGCTGCCACATTTTATATTCCTACCAGCAACATACCTCCCTGGCCCCCTACCCCCATCACCACTCTGGACCTATGTCTGGCAACTGGAATGCCCACTTAGCTCCCCAGCCTGAATATGTACATGGACACAGCTTCTCATTACTCAAGCCCATCTGTAGGAGAGTACCAACAGCAAGTAGCACAAGCACCAGGTGTCAGGCATGGTTATATGTATGCACTTAAGACAGCTTTTCACCAATAAAACGTGTAAACCTGGCTTCCACTCAGGTTTCTCATCCCCTCATTAGGAAAAAAAGTTTCTGAGAAACTCCCTTATCAAATACTTTATATCTTCCCAACTGAAACTCTTTCCCCCCACTTGCCACATGAAGAAGACATTAAGCAACAGAAACTGCTAATCTTTAGAGAAATCTGTGATGGAAAAGAAAACATGCAGAGAATGATACAAATCCATGTTTCTTCCCAGTAAACTTTTAAAAATTTCCCTGAAGTCAGCAGTTGCATTATAGAATTTAGTATGTAGTAGTCTCATCATTATGACGACGCCTGAGACTTTGGTGGAGTGGAGCGCAGGGGAGAAGGAAGAACACTGAGAGCGTGTGATGAAAACTCAAGGTTTAAGACAAGAATGAGACTTGGGGTGTGGCTGCTCCAAAGAGCAGATGCAAGTGTGGCAGGACCCCTGGTAGCCCAGGAGTGCCCACTCAGGATAAGAGGCCACATTCCTCATCCTCATGCCAGTGTAGGAATATATTTTTGAAAACTAACCTCTACTCCATGGAGTTACAGATTTGTTTTAGACTGTCACCTCCCTATAGACACCAAATATGATCATAGGTACACAGAAATTCAGACAACCTAGTATTTGATGCCCTGATTAATTGTATTTATATAACACTAACTTTTAAGAGAATTAATTTGGGAGTATAAAAGCAATTTTTCGAACTTGAATGGACTATCTAATTGTACTAGCTCAAGACAGATACTCTAGTGATTTATAAACACATACACTCCAGAGGCCCAGGGGGCAGGATGTCAGAGAGAGGCCCCAGAGCCTCGCTGTCTCAATGCTGCTTCCGCACACCCTGAACATACATGTTCCCAAGCAACTTGCAGAGCCCATTTGTAAAACTTCTGAGAAACACCAGAGGAAATTACTCCAGTAGTTCCCACTGTTTACCATGAATGTGCATACATTTTCACATAAACATTTTTTTGGGAAAGTACAAAATGAGTGTCATCATCGGAGGTCAAAAAGTGAGACACTGGCTTATGACACAATCACATTTGAAAGTTTTCCTTTTTAACTCATGTAAATACAGGGCCAGTCTGTAAGTCATACCTGAAGGTGGCCACGAAGTTCACGGTGGGCCAGCCCAAGATGAAGGACCTCTGGGCACCGATGTTGGCTTTCCCCATAGAGTCAGCAGTCCACACTGTGTTGAGTGGTACTTCATGTTTGATCTTAAAGATTTTTTTATTCCTAGAATGATAACCAAACAAGACCTGTTAGTTTCTTAAGTGTTATATGAGCAGTTCACAACAAGGTGTCAGGTCACATTGCTCCAGGGAAAAGTGTGCCTCCTTCATCTCTATTATCCTGTGTGATTAGCACAGCAGATGGTTAGATGGGCCTTTATAGAGTGTGTGGTGAGCAAAGCCTGACCCAGGAAAGCCCTGAAAACACTTCCTTGATGGCAGGAAATAGTCATTTTTCTGAATGCTGACTATTGACTATAGACTAGACTATATATTTTAGAACTTTTTAATAGAACCATTCTTTCATCTTGTATTGATATATTTGTTATATACTATATATATATAATCTTTATAGTATTTAATTTACTCATGTCTTGCTTACTCAAGAAGTATTTGAGGGGCTGAACAAAGATACACGATACACGATACATTATTTACAAGAATAATTATGCACATTTACTCATAAAATGGCAGACTGGGAAGAAAAAACTTTGATTAGAGGAATTTAACATTTTCCAACTTAATTTCTAAGAAGATTTTATAGACTTTACAGCGTAAGCTATTTTAAAATCTTTTCTTCAATGATTTTATTCATACCATTTCCCTTAGTTTCCTGCTAAAACTGTAAAAGTCAGTCCACAGATTGAACCCAACTTCAAAACCAGTCATTCAATCCCAGACCAGTGGCCAGGAGGTCTTATATGAAGATGGTGGAAATCCTTCCCATTTATCTCAGGGAAGTCAGGTGACAATTTCTTCCTTGTCTCCTTTGACCTCTGACATGGAAACCACTATATCTCTTCTTTTATCCATGAATTTAATTCTCAGGTGGGCCTGAAGTTTCAATAGTTACAAGCCTTATGAAGGATTTCTAGGAAACTTGCCACAACACTGTGGAACTCCCTACTGTTCAGAACCACATGTGGGAACACTAAAGCTAAAATGAGATCAGAGACACCTCAGGCAAAAATTCCTGTGAGTCCACTGATTCACGGAACAGCTAAGGCTGGAAGTCTTTGATGGCAGTTATGAAATGAAACCAATTTTGCAGGAAACCCAACTGAAGGACAATGTAGATTCAAAGGTTAGGTCACAACCAATATAAACAAGATGGAAACACGTCTTGTGACACAAGGTGGCTACTTTCTACGTTTTACTTCAACATTTTTTGCCCTACGTTTGAGAATTTGAAGATTTTTATGAAACACAATTATTGGATATAATCATTTTCCCAGATAGTCACTCTAAAGGCATTATCAAGTTAAAGTGGGAAATATAGATACTTATTTGCTTTGCTTGTTTTCATAGATTTTTAAACTTTCTAATGTGGGTATGTATGTGTATAGACACTTCAGGTATTGTGTGGAAACTTCCAAATATGTTAACCTGGAAAAAGTCATTTCAATACTTCCTTCCGTTTGACAAATTGCCAAGATCACCTACTCCTTTGCAACTAAACCAAGTTATCCAAAAGCCCAGAACATGCTTTCCACTCTCCTGTAACATTTACTGGGCCCTTACCGTATGCCAAGCACTGTTTATGTATTTTATAAACATTATTTCATTTCATCCTCAAGCAACTACATCAGGTACTCTCTGTCTGCCCTCTTTTGTAAGTGAGGAGGCTCACAGAGAAGTTAATTGTCCAAAGCAACCCATTTGACTCTGAGTATCAAAGTACTCTGTAAAATAAGGAAAATAATCCCATCTCACAGGGTAGTTGTAAGGGTTAGACAAGATTAAGTACATCACCTCCTTAGCAGAATAGCCAACCTGCAATAAGTCCACAATAAATTATTAGTATTAATGTCACTCAGATTAAGTATAGAACTTGCCTGCCTTCTATTTGACATGACATAACTGGGGGCGAGGGTGAGGGTGGTAAGGAAAATAGTTTCAGTTTTCTCTAGTGACTGAAAGGCTTCTTGATATTTTGTTAAGTATTCTTTGTCTTTCATGATGGGACAAGTAAACAGATGCCCTTCCATCTACCTGCCTTCAGATACTTATTGAGAAATCACCACATTTTGTCTGGACTAGATATTAGTTGCATCTGTGTTCAGAGTTGAGCGGAAAGTGCACCCAGTGGTCCCAGCTCCAACATGTATTCCTAGTCTCTCTGCTGCATCTCTTGTCGTCACTGCCATTCCCGAGACAGAGCCCTGTTACCGTTCACTGGGGCCATTGCCTCCTTAACTGTCTCCTTGCCTCCCCACCAATTCATAATCTGCCAGCAGTCAAGAGAATTCGCTAAAAATTTAACTAGATATGGCCTAGTGAAAAACCCTTAGCCTACTTCAAGCCCTACTGTGGCATGTGGAGACCCAGTGTGACTGGAACCCTGACCATGGAATCGTGCCTGATATCACACCCATGCTTCAGGCTCCAATCCCATCAGCCTTTGACCCCTCCCTCCAAGGGGCCAACAGCACCCACTTAGGGCTGCTGTTCACTCAGCCTAGAAGGCTCAGCCACCGTGCATAGGAATGGTGACTGCTTCTCATCCCATAGATTCACTTTAAATGCTGCCACTTCAGGGAGGCCCTCCTAGATGACCCCTCTCTAATGTGGTCCCTTCTTTTTCACACTGCACCCTGTCCATCTGTTATTGGAAGCACTAATCACAGTCTGCAATTGAACCCCTCTTGTTTGTACCTTCCGTCAGGAAGCCCCAGGTAAGGGAGACTCTGCCCGTCACATTCTCAGTTGTTTCTACTGTGGCGTGGCACAGGAACGCAACCTGCGTAGTACTTGTTGGAAAAATGACCAAAACATTTGTAAAATGAGAGAAAAAGCCCTTAACATTTTCATTACAGTTGATTAGCAAAAGGGTTAGTGAATTTATGGTAATGAGGAGAACAAGTGGTGTCTGCATACTTGGTGTTAGACACAAGCAAGAAATTGCTGTACAGGAAGAGGTGCCGCTGCTGTCTCCTCTGGCCACTTCTGAGTTCCACATCGTCATGAAGCAGCAGGGGGCCCTCACATGATGTAGTCGCTTCACTGTGGGTGTGCACCTCAACAGAAGGGCTTTTCCTGCAACATATCAAACACCAAAAGCAGCTAGTCACAGTCCAAATACACAATAACATTTTTTATGCTATCTGCCAAGGTTGACACAACACTATAAATTAGTCTCGACCCCCAAAATGGGTTCATTGCTCTAATTGAGGGTCGCCAAGTTACAGAAATGTATTGAAAGAGATGAGGTTACTTAGGGAGTTGATGCAGTTGGAGAAGAGTTTCCAGGACAAAGCCGTGGAGCAGGCAGACTCTAGGGTTGGGGAAAAGAAGAAAGCAAAGCCCATGACAAGCTGTTAGGAAGGAGAGATCCAAGAGGCCAAGGGCATTACAACGAGATGTTAAATAAAAAAAAAAAAAAGATAGGAAAAAGAAAAGAAAAGGGACAATTTGTGGCAATATCAAATGATAAGGAGATTTGTGAAGAAGTAATTACAATTCGGTTTCATGTTAACATAAAAATCTATATAATGGAGGATTCTAGGAAACTAACCTCAGTTTTATCTAAGTCATTGTTCAGATTTCTCAAAGATCAGCAAATAATACTGGGAACATCAAAAAGTTTCTAAACCCAAGTAAGTGCTTAGCTCTTACTTGCCTGAGCCATGATTAGGCTCTAGCAGGACTCTGGCCGGGATAGGGACGGCAACCGAACTGAACAGACCACAAAAATTCCTTCATAAGTAGGGCAGGATTTCACAGACATACTGGGGGTTTTCTCCCATGAAGCCAGGAAAACTGTCTTCCCCAGAATGTAAAGCCTGCTCTCTCATGCTCAGCAGTATGAAGCTTCAGGAACATGAGTAGCTTTTCATGAATCCAGCTCTGAAGTTAAGAATTAGTTCATACATTTGAGAGAAAACAAAAGAGAACACTTCCCGTGACTGCCAGTCTGCTTTGATGACCGAAAGTAGTGTATTAGAAGAGTACCTTATGCTCTGAGGCCTTGAATGACCATCTAGGCGCTTTTTGATTGACGAGAACATCCTTTGTTCATCAGTTCTTGGCACTGAAAACCAAGAGTGTCTACAGTACTTGGCTGAGCACTGAAGTACCTGAAGTAACCCTGTGGATTCCAGTAGTCAAGCTCTCTGGCCATTATGATGTCAAAGTTCTAAGGCTCATGTCATAACTGACAAACTGCCGTACTTGTTTCCATGACTTTGTTCCATCTTTTGAATTTTTTTAAATTTATCTTTTTATTTTGCGATAACTGAACACTGACATGTAGCTGTAAGAAATAATACAAAAAGATTAATCAACCTTTTACCCAGTTTCCCCATGACAATATCTTTCTGAATGACAGAACAATTTCCTACTAGCATATTAACACAGATACAGACAAGAGGCAGAACATCTGCATCACCACAAGATCCTTTCTAGGACCCTTTTAGAGCCTCCCAGACTCCTTCCCACCTCTACCATCTCTTTAATCCCTGGCAAACCTAATTTGTTCTCCACTTGTGTAATTTTGCCATTTCAACAATCTTATGTAAATGGTATCATATAGTATGTGAACTTTCTTGACTTGTTCTTTTCCATTCAGCATAATTGGAGTATCCTCTGGATTGTTGTAGATATTATTAGTTCATTTCTTGGTATCTCTTAGTGATGCTCCTGATATGGATGTATCAGTTTGTTTAAACAACTGTTGAAAGACTCTGGGTGGTCTCCAGTTTTGGTCCATTACAAATAAAGCTGTCATAAACATTTGTGTACAGGTTATTCTGTAAACATGTCTTCATTCCTCTGTGCTAAATGCTCAGAAGTGCGATTGCCAGGCCATATGGTCGTTGTATGTTTTGTTTCTTAAGAAACTGTCAACCTGTTTTCCAGAGTGGCTGTGCCTTTTCACATTTTCACCAGCTCTGGATCAGTGATTCAGGTTCCCCACACCCACAGTAGCGTCTGGTGGTGCCATGTTTTATTGTAGCCTTTCTGACAGCTGTGTAGTGGCGTGTCCTTGCGGATTGCATTTGCACTTCCCTCATGGTTAATGATGCCAAACATGCTGTCATGAGCTTATTTGACATGTGTGTATTTTCTTCAGTGTAACCTAACTCTAAGGCAATGTATAAATAAAATATCCAATAAAATTATATATATATTAAGATTATACAATAAATATGTAGTAAAAGTTTATAATATTTATATGAGGCTTTATTTATCAACTTGGACTAGGAAAGGATGTTTACACAAGACTTAAAATGTACAAACCTTAAGTGTGGATGGTGGAAATCCATGGATGTGATCATGTTAAAATTAAGTATTTCTTTACAAAGAAGATATGATAGACCAACTTAACTGGTGGCAGGTTAGAAGATGTTATCAAAATTTAAAACTGAAAAGTAATTAACATATAAAATATATGGGAACTACTAAAATCTACCAGGAAACAAAAGTTGAAAAGGAATATAAAAAAACAATTCATGGAGGAGGAATCCTAAATAGCCAATAAGTACATAAGGAGTTGTTTAGCTTCACCTGAAATCAGAGAAATTCAAATTAAATCAACATAGTACTGGTAAAGTTCAAGAGTCAGCTAATACCAAATACAGGTTGGAATAAGCAGAAATAAGAAATGTCATGCACTATTAGTAGGAGAGTAAAGTAATAATACTTAGTGAAATTAATTATTCACATATCTATATACACCATTCTCACATCTGAGTGTATATGGTCTACAAGTCCTTGTGGGTGTGGTATGTTTTTTTCATATACAACAGTAATAGTGTTATACACACCAGTAATAGTGTAACTCCTTTCAGATTCTTGGACCAATTCCAATGTATGAGTGGGGAGGAGGGTGTCCTCCCACACATAGCACCAAGCAATTCTTGAACACCAGCAGGGTGTCTGAAAACTCAATTCTGACACTATCTGCCTGGAGACAGCAGCAGATTGTCCAGATTAAGGGCTCCATCCTACAAGATGCCCTCCTCCCCCAACTCCAGATGCCAGTCACAAGCCCCAGGCAGTTTACCTGTGCTTCTGTCATACTGCCTACAGATTGAAGATTCCCAAGCCATCCCCCTGAGCTTCTATTAATTTGTTAGAGCAGCTCACAGAACTCAGGAAAACGCTTATGTTTACTGTTTAATATATACTTTTAGATTGGATACACTAAAGTATACAAGTTAATAGCCGGATGAAGGGATACATAGGGCAAGGCTCCAAATAAAAGAGCTTCTATTCTCGTGGAGTTTGGGTCTGGCTTGGTGGCATGTGGGAGCATTCTGAATCTCCAAATATAGCACTGTCTGCAACAGAGAAGCAGGATCCAAGAGAGCGATAAGCTCTCCTCAGGCTTTTTGTGAGGACTTGCATAGTCATGATTGACTAAATGATTGGCTATTGCCTGATTCAGCCTCCAGCCCCTGCCCTTGGGTGGGGTCCAAAAGTCTCTTATTAATATGACAAGACACCCATTCCACCCTTAAGACTGCATTGTTTTCCAGAACTGTGGGTATAGACCAGATATACCTGGGAAATGCATTTTTGGTTATATAAATGTGTTTCTAATGACTCAATATATTGCAAGGGTATTTATGAAGATAATATTAAAGCATTATTTGTGTTAGCAGGAAGTTAGAGATAGCCTTGATATCTATCTCTGGGGAAATGGATAATCAGAATGTGTGGTGTTTTACATAAAATGGAATGCAATGCAGCAATAAAAAGTAAAACATTTTCATATGTAACAACATGAGTAGATCTAAGAAATAGAGAATGAATTCTATAGGGAAAAACAACTTACATACATTTGAAATACATAGAGAAAAATAACAATATATTTTTCCTTATGGCTGTATTTTCAGATGCCTAAGGGTACATATTGAATATACTAATGTGAATATCTCTGATAGGAAGGACAGTGTAAATGAGAATGGGTAGCGCAAAGGGGGAAGGATGAAGTAAATGAGAGGAGCATTGTGTGGGCTTCTGTTTCACCACCAGGGGCATAAGAGGAAATACACGGTTTTGAGGAGGTATTTGTTTTTCTCATAGCATTATTGTTATTATTATTATTTTTATTAAGGTATCATTGATATACACTCTGACGAAGGTTTCACAAGAGAAACAACGTGGTTACTACATTCACCCTGATTATCGAGTCCCCGCCATACCCCACCGCAGGCAGTGTCCATCAGTGCAGTAAGAGAGGCAGTGATGTTTTAGTTGCAAGAGTGGCTTTGGATCCCACCGCTCTTACATTAGTCCACCAAGGGAGACATTTAGATCTCTGTGTACTGGCAGAAAGTGAACAACAGTACAGTAAAACTTTTATCTTTACTGTAACTAATTCTTACTATTGCATTTCTTTTCAATTTAGGATGGTAGGAAGAAAAAGAATTACAGGGGAAACTGCTTCTATTTCAGTGTTTTGAACAATCTATTGACTCTCATATTTTTTAGAAACCACTCATGAGTTGGTTTTTTTTTTTTTTATTTGCTTCTTCTTAAAAGTTCGTTTAAAGGAACTTGAACATACAAGGAAATGAATGGCAGATATCTTATGATTCCTGCAGTTTGGTGGGATTGATTTAAGATAAAAGTGCCAGTAAAAGCTTTCCTGCTGAACAGTAACAAAAAACCTAGATTCGATGGTCCTGATGTCCTTTTACACTGGCAATAGCATATAGGAACAGGCACCCCATTCTGGATCATATTCCTATTTTGAATTTTTGGACAATTTATATGTGTGAGTTCTGCCCCCATAATCTTCGTTGTGAGATAGATTTAAACCCTTTTTTGATCCCATGCCTGATATCGCTCTTGGTGCAGAGCCCCTGGCTGCTAGCTGAAGATAGCTGGTGTCAGATGTGTGGGAGACTCGTTGCTTAAAGAAGAGTGCAGGGTGTGGTTGGGTACATAAGAAGAGAAAGACAAAAAGATGCCCAGGACACAACTGTGGATGTTTGCATATCTGATTTTTGTTATGTAGACAGTACTGCTTCATAGAAGACAAGTACCACTGTTAGAGTCTAGTCAGGAAAATAAGGCCCACACTACGTAGTTTCATAGAGGGAATTTAATATAGGAACCTGTTACAATTTGGAGCCACCACCTGTACTGTCTATAGTGTCTTTGCCATCAGGCTCTTTCATTTCGGGGAGAATGAACTAAACGTGTTTTTCAGTTCCTTCTTTTTTTACGAATGTTATTTTCCACATACATTTTTCTCAGATGCATATTTAATATAGTTATTCTAAAACCTTTTCCTTATTTTTCCTATTATGAAAATCATGCTAAAAGAACACTTAAATGGTAAAATCAGTAATGCACATTTTAGAAATGTTCATTTAGAATTTTAGAAAATGGAAAGAAAAATTTTTTAAATGACACTAACACCCAGAGATACTTTCAAAGTTTTAGTTGAAAAGCTTATAGAAAAATCTGTGTGAGATCATAACAGTCTTATCACTAGGCTTTTGTTGTTGTTGTTGTTTTTCCATTGAACGTATTTTGTTTTCTTCTTAGTTCATTAAGTATTCTCCAGAAACTTTCCCCTTGGGGGCTTCAGTATGTTCCAAGTCTAAATTTATTTCCCATTTTCCTATTATTGGACACAGTTTATTTCCAACTCTGTTATTCCAAATAAATCTACAATATAAAAGTCTTACAAATTAGCTTTGCCTCTTTTATTGCTTCCAAACTTAAAAATCTTTTCTTCTTTTTGGCTGTTTCTTCCCTATATTTTCTTCATTAGGTTTATGAGAAGAGGAAATTAGCTGTAATTAAGACTTAATGAGTAAACTAAATGACGTGTCTTCTTAAAAATAAAGGAAAATTAAAACTTTAAGATACAGTTACATAAAACAGATAATTACAGCAACCTCTTAAGACCTTGAAAATACCTGTTAGGCCCCATAATATTCTCTTCATTTTTTCTGTGTTTCCCATAATGAACCCAGTTTTCTTAAGTATCATCCAGAAGGAAAAAAAATTGGATTTTTTGTAGAGATTTTTCACCCTATCTAATACTTAACTAGAGGCAATATTATTTTCTGTTATTTCTTCAGTTTTAATGAATTGCATTTCAGCTAAATCATAAGCTAGGGTACACATCCCTATACTTAATAGTGTTTTTCTGGGAAAGTGTGTTCATAGTCTAAGTGCCCATTTTGAAAGGGACTTTTAGAAATGCAATTTGCTTATAAGTAAAGGACTTCCAATATCTAAAAAAGTGAGCCATACTTAGGTAACTTCATATTTTATAATTCAGATATTACTTAATAACATTGTGCTTAGATATGTAATTCATCAGGTCAGATGTAAACATTGTCTTTACTAAGAGATGTCTGTGTGCGCACGTTAGATAGTGGGTATGGTAGATCATGAAAGACATGGGCATTGGAATATTTAGCAGTACCCTTCAATTACATTAATCTCCAAAACGAGATTATAAATCATAACAATGAAGCAAGCTACATAAAGTAGCATAGTGCCCGCTGTTGTTACTGTCCCCTTTATTTTTCCTCATAACATTTGTTATCATAGAACTTCTAATATATTTGTATGTTTTTATATTAATTGTGTGCCATCCCTCACTAGACTTTAAGCACCATGAGAGCAGAACATCTCTTTCATTGTTTACTTTATTCACTGCCTAATATATGGTAAGTGTTCCATAAATGTCTTATTTGAATGAATGAATATTCAATGAATAAACAGTGAAGATTCTTTGTCTTCAGATTTCATCCAATAAAAATAAATAAGAAAATACTGAAAATTCTGTAAACAAGCCCATTTTTAGAAACTTGCAAATGGTATATATAGTTTTACTTTTGGTATCATTAATCTACAATTATATGAACAATATAACATTTACTAGATTCCCCCCATCATGAAGTCCCCTCCACATATGCCATTACAGTCACTATCCATCAGCGTAGTAAGATGCTATAAAATCACTAATTGTCTTCTGTGTGTCGTACAGCCCTTCCATGCGTACCCCCTCACATCATGTCTGCTAATCATAAAGCCCCTTTTTTTCCGCTTATCCCTCCCTTCCCACCCATCCTCCCCAGTCCCTTTCCCTTTGTTAACTATTAGTCCATTCTTGGGTTCTGTGAGTCTGCTGATGTTTTGTTCCTTCAGTTTTTTTTCGTTGTTCTTATACCCCACAGGTGTGTTAAATTATTTTATACTTGCCTTTTTCTGCCTGGCCTATTTCAGTGAGCATGGTACCCTCTAGCTCCATCCACGTTGCTGCAAATGGTAGGCTCTGTTTTCTTCTTATGGCTGAATAATATTCCATTGTGCATATGTACCACATCTTCTTTATCAATTCACGAATGATGAACACTTAGGTTGCTTCCATTTCTTGGCTATTGTAAATACCACTGCGATAAACATTGGGGTGCATATGTGTTAGGATAAATTCCTAGGAGTGGAATTCCTTGGTCAAATGGTATTTCTGTTTTGAGTTTTTGAGGAACCTCCATAATGCTTTCCATAAAGGTTGAACTCATTTACATTCCCAACAGCCGTGTAGAAGGTTTCCCCTTTCTCCACATCCTGGCCAACACTTGTTGTTGTTTGCCTTTTAGATAGTGGCCATCCTTACTGTTATAAGGTGATATCTCATTGTGGTTTTAATTTGCATTTCTCTGATGACTAGTGATGTGGAGCATCTTTTCATGTGCCTGTTGGCCATCTGAATTTCTTCTTTGGAGAAGTGTCTGTTCAGATCCTCTGCCAATGTTTTAATTGGATTATTTCCTTTTTGTTTGTTGAGGTGCATGAGCTCTTTATATATTTTGGATGTCAACCCTTTATTGGATATGTCATTTATGAATATATTCTCCCATACTGTAGGACACCTTTTTGTTCTATTGATGGTGTCCGTTGCTGTACAGAAGTGTTTCAGCTTGATATAGTCGCACTTGTTCATTTTTGCTTTTGTTTCTCTTGCCTGTGGAGATATGCTCCTGAAGAAGTTGCTCATGTTTATGTCCAAGAGATTTTTGTGTATGTTTTTCTCCAAGAGTTTTATGGTTTTATGACTTACATTGACGTCTGTGATCCATTTCTAATTTACTTTTGTGTATGGGGTTAGACAATGATCCAGTTTCATTCTCTTACATGTATCTGTCCAGTTTTGCCAATGCCAGCTGTTGAAGAGGCTGTCATTTCCCCATTGTATATCCATGGGTCCTTGATCGTATATTGATTGACCATATATGTTTGGGTTAATATCTGGACTTTCTTTTGTGTTCCAGTGGTCGACGGGTCTGTTCTTTTGCAAGTGCCAATTTATCTTGATTTCTGTTGCTTTTTAATAGAGCTTGAAGTTGAGAAGTGAGATCCCGCCTGCTTTATTCTTCCTTCTCAGGATTGCCTTGGCTATTTGGGGTCTTTTGTAGTTCCATATGAATTTTAGCACTATTTGTTCCAGTTCATTGAAGAATGCTGTTGGTATTTTGATAGGGATTGCATTGAATCTGTAGATTGCTTTAGGCAGGATGGCCATTTTGACATTATTCGTCCTAGCCAAAAGCATGGGATGAGTTTCCATTTGTTAGTGTCCTCTTTAATTTATCTGAAGGGTATCCTGTAGTTTTCAGGGTATAGGTCTTTCACTTACTTGGTTAGGTTTATTCCTAGGTATTTTATTATTTTTGATGCAACTGTGAATGCAATTGTTTTCCTGATTTCTCTTTCTGCTACTTCATTGTTAATGTATAGGAATGCAACAGATTTCTGTCAATTCATTTTTAAGTGACTCTAATAAGAGACAAAATGAGTTGAAGACCTGGAAACAAAAGAAGCAGTCTGTTGGATGAAAGAGCAAGCATACTACCCTATGCTTGATAGAAACTTAAGGAAAATCTGAGAGAGAGAGAGATCAGGAATTATGTTAGAAAGTAGCCATGAAGCCCACAAAAATTCAGAAGTGTACCACCTCTGGGGTTCCTTCAGGTTCAGTGGTCTGGAGCATGTTTCAAGGTCCCCTCCAAAATGAAAGACAAGTTGCTGTTCCTGTGGCACCTTCCTCAACATTATGTTCATTGCGGTGGCTTTTTTGGATCCTAGATGCTTCACAGATCACATTTCAGTGTGCTACTCGGACCCATTTACCAAGTAACCTGTAAGGCTGCCAATTTGAGGTGCCCTCAGCAAGAGAAGGCTCTACATCAATTCAGGCTGCAGTGTAAACCACTCTCACTTGGTCTTCATTGACCCAGCGGATCCAACTGGAGAGTCTTGGCAAGTATGAGTGCCATATGCTGGCTCAGTGAGGAATTACAGACCTCTGTACTTTTGGAGCACAGCCATATCCTGTTCTGCAAAAAACCCTTGAGAACAGTTCCTAGATTGCTACTGACTGGTCTATTAGAAGATACCAAGTGCTCTTGTGATCTTAGCTGACCGGTGTGACCAGATCCCCGAGGCTGAACATGCCCACCAGTGGCCCATTATTAAATGAAGATGGTCTATGAACTACCCAACTCAGCTGGCCCTGGGGTAAGTTGCTTTAGCAGGTTGCTCAGACTCAATGGCTGCATTTCCCTATCATCAGTAAACTCAGGAAGAAAACCAAAGCTTGGTTTTAAGGCAGTGCTGGCACCAATGGGACTGTTTCAGTATTAGTTTGATTGTGAGGGAAAGTCCTCTTTGCACGCAGTACTTCAAACAAAAAAGTCGGTTTGTGTAGACTGAGATAGCCAGGAGACGTAGATCTATATAGCTTTGTATGCAGTAGGAGATGGCTAGTTAAATGGTCAGGGATTTGGAAGGAATGGGATTGGGAACTGGTGACACAGAGGTTTGGAGACCAGCCGTTTGGATGGATTTCATGAAGTGGACCCAGTGTGAAGATACTTGTATTCAGTATGAATGTACACCAAGGAGTGGCTGCAGCAAAATCTGCCTTCAACCAGGTGGACAAAGTGACCCATCTGTAAATGTTAGCTTCTTCCTTTAGCCACCCCAATGCTTTGCTGAATGGCCTACGTACAAAGTTGCTATACCTGCAAGGATGGAAGCTATGCTTGGGTTAAATGGGTGTCCCCTCACCAAGGCTGAAATGGCTACTGTAGCTGTATTACTAACCTGTCCCCCGCAGAGACCTACTTAGATGTCTCAATATGTTACCATTCCTTGGTACCTGATCGCAGGTTGATTGCACTGGACCTTTCCATCATGGAGCAAGTTGTCCTCAATAGACAATAGACACAGTCTGGGTATGGATTTGGCTGCCTGTCTGTAGTATTTCTGCTGGTGTCACCAACTGTGGGCTTACAGGATGCCTTCATCATTACCGTGGGACCTCTACAACATTGATTCTAGTCAGATAACTCATTTCATGGCAAAGGAAGTGTAGTAATGGGAATTCACTGGCCTTACCACAATCTGTAGCCCCGAAAAGTAGTTGGCCTGATAGAAAAATGGAATGTCTTACTGAAGACTTGGTTATAGAGAGTGTTGGTATAGTGGCCTGTAAGATGCAGTATATGCTTTTAGTTGTAACCAGCCTTTTTCTGCCATAGACAGAACACACAGGGCTGAGGGTTAAGATAGGAAGTAAGAGAAATTCCTCTTAACCTCTTTGCAGAATTTTAAGATCTTGGTCCCCAACAGAGAGGTGCCTTCCCCAGGGGCCGCAAAAATGTTTCCACTGAATTGGAAGTGAGGACTACCATCTGGCCATTTTGGTCTCTTTATGCCAACAGCCAAAAGGGACTGATCCTAACTGTGAGGAGGAATGAATTTGCTGCTATATTATGGGGCAAGGAGGACTTTCTCTGGGACCTATAGGATTTTCCAGAATGCCATTTAATACTTTAATGTTCAGTTTAAAGTTAATGGAATACTACAGTGACCCAAACAGGGGTCACTGATGCCTCAAACTCTTCAAAAATCAAAACTTCTGTCCCCACTAGGTAAAGAATGCCAAACAATATTCTATACTGTGCTGAATAGTAATTGAAAATGATCTGAGAGGCATAGTGCAAGCAAATTTGTTTATTAGTATATCATTGATATACACTCTTATAAAGGTTTTACAAAAAAACGTGGTTACTACATTCATCCATATTATCGAGACCACGCCCACACCCCATTGCAGTAACTGTCAGTGCAAACAAATTTTTTATTAGTATATCATTGATATACACTCTTACGAAGGTTTCACAAAAAAACGTGGTTACTACATTCATCCATATGATCGATACCACGCCCACACCCCATTGCAGTAACTGTCCATCAGTGTAGTAAGATGCCACAGATTCACTACTTTTCTTCTTTGTGCTACAGTATCCTCCCCGTGACCTCCCCCACACCATGTGTACTAATCATAATACCCTTCAATTCCCTTCTCCCTCCCTCTCCACCTGCCCTCCCCCACCTTTCCCCTTTGGTAACTGTAGTCCCTTCTTGGAGTCTGTGAGTCTGCTGCTGTTTTGTTCCTTCAGTTTTACTTCATTGTTATACTCCACAAATGAGGGAAATCATTTGGTACTTGTCCTTCTCCTGGCTTATTACACTGAGAATAATACCCTCTAGCTCCATCCATGTTGTTGCAAATGGTATGATTTGTTTCTTATGGCAGAATAATATTCCATTGTGTTCATGTACCACATCTTCTTTATCCATTCATCTACTGATGGACACTTTTGTTGCTTCCGTATCATGGCTATTGTAAATAATGCTGCAATGAACATAGGGGTTCATATGTCTTTTTGAATTTGAGAAGTTGTTTTCTTTGGGTAAATTCCTAGCAGTGGAATTCCTGGGTCAAATGGATTTCTATTTTGAGTTTTTTGAGGAACCTCCCTATTGCTCTCCACAAGGGTTGAACTAGTTTAAATTCCCACCAGCAGTGTAAGAGGGTTCCCCTTTCTCCACATCCTCACCAGCATTTGTTGTTGCTAGTCTTTTTTATGTTGGCCATCCTAAGTGTGAGGTGATATCTCATTGTGGTTTTTATTTGCATTTCCCTGATAATTAGCCAGGTGGAACAACTTTTCAGGTGCCTGTTGGCCATCTGTATTTCTTCTTTGGAGAATTGTCTGTTTATATCCTCCACCCACTTTTTAATCCGGTGCAATTTGCTTTTTGGGCATTTAGGCATGTGAGTTCTTTATGTATTTTGGATGTTAACCCCTTGTTGGATATGTTGTTTTCAAATATATTCTCTCATACCATAGGATGTCTTTTTGTTCTTCTCTTGGTGTCCTTTGCTGTACAGAAGCTTTTTACCTTGATGTAGTCCTATTTGTTCATTTTGCTTTTGTTTCCCTTGCCTGAGGAGATGTGTTCAGGAAAAAGTTGCTCATGTCTATATTCAAGAGATTTTTGCCTATAGTTTCTTCTAAGAGTTTTATGGTTTCATGACTTATATTTAGTGCAAGCAAGTCTGATAGTGAAAAAGAACTCAATTCTAGCTGTGGATTTATCACATTATATAAGACCAACTTAAGCAGAAAAATTACAGTTTGAAGGCCAGACATAAAATTAATTGAATTCTAGTGCCTCTGCTAGTTTTGTGACCTGGGGCAAGTCTCTAAGCTTTTCTGAGCCTCAGTATCCCTACCAGAGATAGTAATTTCATGGTAAACGTTTTGTGATAATTGTATAGGATGAATATAAATATTTCTCGTGTAACACCTGGTGCATAGTAAGTATTCAGCCAATTGCAGTGAATATTCTGGCAAAACAGAGCACAATAGTAATGGTAGTAATGACCCTCCAGCATTGAGTTTGCTCTTTGCCCTCATATCACTAGTTTCAGGGCCTCACACCTACCAGTTAATACCTTCACTGAAATTCTTGTCCACAGGACACTAAAGGATCCGAAGTCTTAGTGCTGGCTAATGCCACCTTGCAATATAATGAGTCATAAGAAATGCATGTTTGGTCATTCATGTGACCAAATATATATTTCCCAGGTATATTTGGTCTTCATCCATAGTTCTTGAAATCACTGCAGAGTCTTAAAGTTGAAATGGATGTCTTGTCATGTTAGTAAGAGACTTTTGGACCCCTGCCCTTGAGGTTGAATCAGCCAACAGCCAATAATTTAATCAGTCATGACTACGCAGTGAAGCCTTCATAAAACCCCCGGAGAAGAGCTTATTCTGTCTGCTCTGCTCTCTGCTTATATGGATCCTGCTTCTCAGTTGGGCAGAGCTTCTATGCTTGGGGAACCAGAACACCTTCATGTGCTACCAAGCCAGGCCCCAAGCTCCACAAGTCCTTTATTTGGGACCTTGCCCTATGTCTCTCTTCATCTGGCTGTTAACTTATACCCTTATAGTATCTTTTATTATACTAGTAAACATAAGTGTTCCTGAGTTCTGTGAGCCATACCTAACAAACCAACCGAACTAAGGGGGAGGTTGTGGGAACCTCTATAGTCTGTAGCCCGTAGGTGAGAAGCACAGGTTTGCAACTGGCGTGTGGAGGGGTAGTCTTGTAGGACGGGAGCCCTTAACCTGGGAATCTGGTGCTGTCTCCAGGCAGACAGCCTCAGAGTTGATTTGAGTTCTCTGATACCCTGTGGGTGTTAGAGAATTGCTTGGTGGAATTATGTGTGGGAAGACCCCTTCCCACACACATATGTTGGAATCGGGTCCGGAAACCCGAATAGAGTTAGACTACTATTACTGTTTTTGTACATATATGTAGGGAAAAAATGCACCATTGCATTTTGGTGTTGGATGAGTGAGACTAGCACACCTGAACTCTCTTTTCCCTAATACTCAATTTATTAACCACACTAGATTTGCTCCAGGCCATCCAGTACTTCTGGATGTACAGAAGCCAGTAGTCTAAATCCATCACACCCAAATGCCATCAGATTTCAAACCTGAATGCTCACCAGTGAGCCACAATTATTATGCTTAATTTTGTTTGATATCAAGTTTTAACTTTCCAGCTGATTATCTCTTCATTAGTAGAGAGTTATTAACTCTTTTGCCATGCTATTCCCTCTGCTAGAAGCACGTCTCCTTTGGCAAGCTCCCCTTGTTCCTTCAGTTGCTAGAGTGCACTGATGGCAGCTGGACCCTCACCTGGAGCCCAGGTGGGTCTCCCTGCTGAAAGTACCAGGAAAAGGCCTCAGTACTTTTCCCATTAGCATATTTATTCCACTTTATTTAACTATTTGTTCTGTTCAACAACTTCCTGTGTCCTGTGTGGGAAAGAAATTCATCCCTTTCCTTCATCATTCCATCTTCTACAGCCTGACCAACACCTGCCACACACTGTGCACATACAGCCAGTGTTTTTGTGTTACTCTTCACACTAGTTCCTGTTTTAAACTTAAAGTCTTGTTTTATTTTCATCTGTTAATACATTAATTCATCAAATATTTAAAAACCTATTATGTGACAGACAATGTTAGGTGATGGTTTTAGAGCAGTGAACAAAACAGACAAGATCTCTTGCTTCATGGAGCTCGCAGTCCAGTTAGTGGGGACAGATAATAAATATACATCAGGTCATAATTAAATGCTAAGAACAATAAAGCAGAGCAAGGACTACAGGCAGGGAACAGGAGTAGTGTGAGCAAGCCTATCTTTAGCGGCCTGGCCGGCTATGGTGAGCTCTGTGGGTTTCACTCTGAAAGAGGTGCAAAACCTCTGAAGGGCTTGGAAAAGAGGACTGATGTGTAATCTGAGCCTAGCAGGAGTCCAGCCCACTTACTGTAAGTGGCTGAAGAGGTTAAAGGTGGAGGCAGTGAACAGTTTAATGAATAAATCAGGCCCTGGGTGTGAGTTACATGTGACATGTTTGGATTCAGAAAATGTGAAACCTGGGAATTGGCTCTTGGCAGCTTGGAGTAATTCTTACTTAACATTCTCTTACTACACTACTGGATTCTGTTTGCTAATGTTCTATTTAGGATCTATTCTATTAGTGAGATCAGTCCATAGTTTGCTTTTATAGTGTTTACGTGTTTAATTTTGAAGTCAGCATTACGCCAGTTTTACTAAATGAGTTGGATTGGATGGCTCTCCATATGCTATGATGCTTTGGAACAATTTGTATGAATTAGCTAAAATTTTGGTATATAAGATAGGTATGATCTGTCCTTGAAGCTTTGGTTGAATGGGCTCTCTGGGCTTGGAACATTTTTCCAAGTAGATCATTAACCACCGTTTCAATCTATGGCTGTTTACCTACCCAGATTTTATCTTTGTTGAGCCAAGTTTTCTCTTTAGAGTTTTAATTTGATTGACATAAGCAATTGTTAGGGGTTAGCTTTTCCAACGCTCTCTGTACATTTATTTTTTCTTGATTATTCTTGTTTCAGGTTTGCCTTTCTTGGTGTTTAAAAAAAAAACTTTTGGTTTTATTGACTCACTATTTTTGAAGGAGCCTGCTTTAGAAGAAGGGTAGAGGAAGTTTGATTCGTTTTCTACTTTTATCTTTATCAGTTCTTCCCATCTTCCTTTAATTTTATTTTTGCTGTTTTTCTAGTTTCTTGGATCATAAGCTTATTTTAAAACTTTCCTATTTCCTAATAAATGCATTTAAGACTATGCATTTTTGTGAGTAGTGGAAATTTTAATATTAAAAGCTTTCATTGTTATTCAGTTGTAAAATAGTTCTGTTTCCACTTATTTCTTAGTAAATCTATGAATATTTATAAATGTGTTATTTAAATTCCAGTGATAGTGATGCTTTATCTGTTTGTTAATTTCCAATTTCATGAACATAGCTTGTATGTTAGCAAGTCTAAAATTTTTTTTGAGATTTCTTTGAGGCATTTTTTTTTTAAGAATTAATACATCCTTTAGCACAGCTGGTACTATATTCCTTTATCCCTATGATTTTTCTTTTCCCTTTCTTTTTCCCCACCCTTATCCCTCCCTTACCACCCATCCTCCCCAGTCCCTTTCCCTTTGATAACTATTAGTCCATTCTTGGGTTCTGTGATTCTGCTCTATTTTGTCCCTTCAGTTTTCCTTTGTTCTTATACTCCACATATGAGTGAGATCATTTGGTACTTGTCTTTCTCCACCTGGCTTATTTCACTGAGCATAATACCCTCCAGCTCCATCCATGTTACTGCAAATGGTAGGATCTGTTTTTTTCTTATGGATGAGTAATACTCCATTGTGTATATGTACCACTTCTTCTTTATCCATTCATCTACTGATGGACATTTAGGTTGCTTCCATATCTTGGCTATTGTAAATAGTGCAGCGATAAACATAGGGGTGCATCTGTCTTTTTCAAACTGTAGTGCTGCATTCTTAGGGTAAATTCCTAGAAGTGGAATTCCTGGGTCAAATGGTAAGTCTATTTTGAGCATTGTGAGGAACCTCCACACTGCTTTCCACAATGGTTGACCTAATTTACATTCCCCCCAGCAGTGTAGGAGGGTTCCCCTTTCTCCACAACCTCACCAACATTTGTTGTTGATTGTCTTTTCGTTGATGGCGATCCTTACTGGTGTGAGGTGATATCTCATTGTGGTTTTAATTTGCATTTCTCTGATGACAAGTCATGTGGAGCATCTTTTCATGTGTCTGTTGGCCATCTGAATTTCTTCTTTAGAGAACTGTCTATTCAGCTCCTCTGCCCATTATTTAATTGAGTCATTTGCTTTTTGTTTGTTGAGGTGTGTGAGCTCTTTATATATTTTGGATGTCAGCCCTTTATCGGATCTGTCATTTATGAATATATTTTCCCATACTGTAGGATACCTTTTTGTTCTATTGGTGATGTCCTTTGCTGTACAGAAGCTTTTTACCTTGATACAAGTCCCACTTGTTCATTTTTGCTTTTGTTTCCCTTGCCTGGGGAGATACGTTCATGAAGAAGTCACTCATGTTTATGTCTAAGAGGTTTTTGCCTATGTTTTTTTCCAAGAGTTTAATGGTTTCATGACTTACATTCAGGTCTTTGATCCATTTTGAATTTACTTTTGTATATGGGGTTAGACAATGGTCCAGTTTCATTCTACATGTAGCTGTCCAGTTTTGCCAGCACCATCTGTTGAAGAGACTCTCATTTCGCCACTATATGTCCATGGCTCCTTTATCAAATATTAATTGGCCATATATGTTTGGGTTAATGTTTGAGTCTCTATTCTGTTCCACTGGTCTCTGGCTCTGTTCTTGTGCCAATACCAAATTGTCTTGATTACTGTGGCTTTGTAGTAGAGCTTGAAGTTGGGGAGTGAGATCCCCCCTACTTTATTCTTCCTTCTCAGGATTGCTTTGGCTATTCGGGGTCTTTGGTGTTTCCATATGAATTTTTGAACTATTTGTTCCAGTTCATTGAAGAATGTTGTTGGTAATTTGATAGGGATTGCATCGAATCTGTATATTGCTTTGGGCAGGATGGCCATTTTGATGATATTAATTCTTCCTAGCCAGGAGCATGGGATGAGTTTCCATTTGTTAGTGTCCTCTTTAATTTCTCTTAAGAGTGTCTTAAAGTTTTCAGGGTATAGGTCTTTCAGTTCCTTGGTTAAGTTTATTCCTAGGTATTTTATTCTTTTTGATGCTATTGTGAATGGAATTGTTTTCCTGATTTCTCTTTCTATTAGTTCATTGTTGGTGTATAGGAAAGCCTCAGATTTCTGTGTGTTAATCTTGTATCCTGCACCTTTGCTGAATTCCAATATTAGTTCTAGTAGTTTTGCAGTGGAGTCTTTAGGGTTTTTATGCACAGTATCATGTCATCTGCAAATAGTGACAGTTTGACTTCTTCTTTACCAATCTGGATTCCTTGTATTTGTTCATTTTGTCTAATTGCCGTGGCTAGGACCTCCAGTACTATGTTAAATAACAGTGGAGAGAGTGGGCATCCCTCTCTTGTTCCTGATCTCAGAGGTAAAGCTTTCAGCCTCTTGCTGTTCAGTATGATGTTAGCTGTGGGTTTATCATATATGGCCTTTATTATGTTGAGGTACTTGCCCTCTATTCCCATTTTGCTGAGAGTTTTTATCATGAATGGATGTTGAATTTTGTCAAATGCCTTTTTCAGCATCTATGGAGATGATCATGTGGTTTTTGTCCTTCTTTTTGTTGATGTGGTGGATGATGTTGATGGATTTTTGAATGTTGTACCATCCTTGCATTCCTGGGATGAATCCCACTTGGTCATTGTGTATGATCCTTTTGATGTATTTTTGAATTCGGTTTGCTAATATTTTGTTGAGTATTTTTGCATCTACATTCATCAGGGATATTGGTCTGTAGTTTTCTTTTTTGGTGGGGTCTTTGCCTGGTTTTGGTATTAGGGTGATGTTGGCTTCATAGAATGAGTTTTGGATTATTCCCTCCTCTTCTATTGTTTGGAAAACTTTAAGGAGAATGGGTGTTATGTCTTCTCTGTATGTCTGATAAAATTCCGAGGTAAATCCATCTGGCCGGGGGGTTTTGTTCTTTGGTAGTTTTTTTATTACTGCTTCAATTTCATTGCTATAATTGGTCTGTTTACATTTTCTGTTTCTTTCTGGGTCAGTCTTGGAAGGTTGTATTTTTCTAGGAAGTTGTCCATTTCTCCTAGGTTTCCCAGCTTGTTAGCATATAGGTTTTCATAGTATTCTCTGATAATTCTTTGTATTTCTGTGGGGTCCGTTGTGATTTTTCCTTTCTCGTTTCTGATTCTGTTGATGTGTGTTGGCTCTCTTTTACTCTTGATAAGTCTGGCTAGAGGCTTATCTATTTTGTTTATTTTCTCAAAGTACCAGCTCTTGGATTCATTGATTTTTTTCTATTGTTTTATTCTTCTCGATTTTATTTATTTTTTCCCTGATCTTTATTATGTCCCTCCTTCTGCTGACCTTAGGCCTCATTTGTTCTTCTTTTTCCAATTTCGATAATTGTGGCATTAGACTCTTCATTTGGGATTGTTCTTCCTTCTTTAAATATGCCTGGATTGCTATATACTTTCCTCTTAAGACTGCTTTTGCTGCGTCCCACAGAAGTTGGGGCTTTGTATTGTTGTTGTCATTTGTTTCCATATATTGCTAGATCTCCATTTTAATTTGGTCGTTGATCCATTGATTATTTAGGAGCATGTTGTTAAGCCTCCATGTGTTTGTGGGCCTTTTTGCTTTCTTTGTATAATTTATTTCTAGTTTTATACCTTTGTGGTTTGAAAAGTTGGTTGGTAGGATTTCAGTCTTTTGGAATTTACTGAGGCTCTTTTTGTGGCCTAGTATGTGGTCTATTATGGAGAATGTTCCATGTGCACTTGAGAAGAGGGTGTATACTGTTGCTTTTGGATATAGAGTTCTATAGATGTCTGTTAGGTTCATCTGTTCTAGTGTGTTGTTCAGTGCCTTTGTGTCCTTACTTATTTTCTGTCTGGTGGATCTGTCCTTAGGAGTGAGTGGTGTGTTAAAGTCTCTCAAAATGAATGCATTTAATTCTATTTCCTCCTTTAATTCTGTTAGTATTTGTTTCACATATATTGGTGCTCCTGTATTGGGTGCGTATATGTTTATAATGGTTATATCCTCTTGTTGGACTGAACCCTTTACCATTATGGAATGTCCTTCTTTATCTCTTGTCACTTTCTTTATTTTGAAGTCTATTTTGTCTGATACTAGTATTGCAACACCTGCTTTTTTCTCTCTGTTGTTTGCATGAAATATCTTTCTCCATCCTTTGACTTTTAATCTGTGCATGTCTTTGGGTTTGAGGTGAGTCTTTTGTAAGCAGCATATAGATCGGTCTTGCTTTTATATCCACTCTATTACTCTGTCTTTTGATTGGTTCATTCAGTCCATTTACATTTAGGGTGATTATTGAAAGATATGCACTTTTTGCCATTGCAGGCTTTAGATTCGTGGTTACCAAAGGTTCAAGGTTAGCTTGTTTACCACCTTACTGTCTGACTCATCTTGCTTATTGAGCTGTTATAAACACAGTTTTATCATTATTTCTCTCCCTTCTTTTTCCTCCTCCTCCATTCTTCATATGTTGGGTGTTTTGTTCTGTGCTATTTTTTGGAGTGCTCCCATCTAGAGCAGTCCTTCTAAGATATCCTGTAGAAGTGGTTTGTGGGAGGCAAATTCCCTCAACTTTTGCTTGTCTGGGAATTGTTTAATCCCTCCTTCATATTTAAATGATAATCTTGCTGGATACAGTATCCTTGGTTCAAGGCCCTTCTGTTTCATTGCATTAAATATATCCTGCCATTCTCTTCTGGCCTGTAAGGTTTCTGTTGAGAAGTCTCATGATAGCTTGATGGGTTTTCCTTTGTAGGTGATCTTTTTTCTCTCTCTGGCTGCCTTTAATACTCTGTCCTTGTCCTTGATCTTTGCCATTTTAATTATTATGTGTCTTTGTGTTGTCCTCTTTGGTTCCCATCTCTCGGGAGTTCTGTGTGCCTCGTAGTCTGAGCAACTGTTTCCTCCCCCAATTTGGGGAAGTTCTCAGCAATTATTTCTTCAAAGACACTTTATGTCCCTTTTTCTCTCTCTTCTTCCTCCGGTACCCCTATAATGAAGATATTGTTCCTTTCAGATTGGTCACATAGTTCCCTTAATATTGTTTCATTCCTGAAGATCCTTTTATCTCTCTCTGCATCAGCTTCTATGCGTTCCTGTTCTCTGGTTTCTATTCCATCAATGGCCTCTTGCATCTTATCCATTCTGCTTATAAATCCTCCCAGAGTTTGTTTAACTTATATAATCTCTCTCCAGATGTCTGTAATCTCCCTCTGGACTTCATCCCTTAGCTCTTGCATATTTCTCTGCAGCTCTGTCAGCATGTTTATGATTTTTATTTTGAATTCTATTTCAGGGAGACTGGTTAGGTCTATCTCCTTCTCAGGTGTTGTCTCTGTGATCTTTGTCTGCCTCAAATTCTGCCTTTTCATGGCCATAGGGATAGTTTGCAGAGCTGGCACGAGTGACGGCTGGGCGAACATCCCTTTCTGATAGTTTGTGGCCTTCCTCTCCTGGGAGAACAGCGACCTCTAGCGGCTTGTGTTGGGGCAGCTGCATGCAGACGCAGCCTCTGATTCTTGCCCAGCCGCTACGTAATTTAGCTTCGCAGTTGGTCTCGGCATGGCCTTCCTCGGGCTGCTGCTCCGATATGGCAGAGCCGTGTCAGAGGGGAAACGGCCGGGAGGCTGTTTATCTCCGTGAGGGGCCTCTGAGCCACCCTGCTGTACAGGGGGTTAGGGTGCCCAGAGTTCCCCGGTATTCCCAGCTGCTAGGCTAAGTCTCCCGGGACGCTCCCTTCCAGCTGTGGGGTCCCTGTTCCTTTTAGACATTCAAAAAGCACTCGCTTTTCTTTGTTCATGGGGCACCGGCTGCAGGGACCTGCTCACAGGTCTTACTGCCCTGTTTCCCTAGTTTCCAGCACCCCACCCATGCAGTGTGTCTGCGCTGTGGTGCGGATGGTTAAGGCTGGGTGTTTAGCAGGCCTGGGCTCCCTCTCTGTCCCTGCTCCGACTCCTCTCCTCCTTCCGGGAGCTGGGGTGAGGAGTGCTCGGGTCCTGCCCGGCTGGGGCTTGTGTCTTACCCCCTTCGCGAGGCGCTGGGTTCTCACAGGTGTGGATGTAGCCTGGCTGTTGTCCTGTGTCTTCTGGTCTCTCGTTTAGGGAGAGTTGTTTTTGTTGTATTTTAAAAAATATATGTGGTTTTTGGAGGAGATTTCTGCTGCTCTACTCACGCCGCCATTTTCGCTCCGCCCCTCTTTGAGGAATTTTTATGGTCATTTGTATAGTGAATCATCCATACATGTTTGAAAATATTGTATTCTCATTTGGGTACAAAGTTCTTTATGACTCTAATTATTAAATTTGAAGGCCTAGGACTTGAAGGCAGAACAGAGAAAAGGGTATCCATCTCTAGTTACTCCTGGAGTTCAATCAGTGGGGGGCCTTCAGGGGAGATGCCTGAGAGCCCCTCAGGCAGTCTGCCTGTCCACCCTACAATCTGGCACTGCAGGTGTCTGCAGAAGACGTATGAGAAGTTGCTCAATTTAGATGGTTCAACAAGGCCAGGTAACATAGATATAAAACTTTTTTTGTAAATAAACTTTCCTTCCAGTTTGGCTGAGGCCAGTCCCTAGACCCTTTGCCAGTGGCAGGCAAGCAATACCAATACTAGATAATCCAATATCATTACTGATATGTGAAAAACTGAGTTGTGCAAATGGAAGGCAGTTTGAGAAGTGAGAATTATCTGAAAAGGCACTCTGTATGAAAGTCAATGGGTGAAATTTTGGTGACTCCCTTTATTAGAAGATAAAGCACAAATCTGAATGTTGATGTCTTAATTAAGGATATGACTTGGGACTGTAATTTAAAGGGGTACCAAAAATCCAGTCATTTAAGATAAGTAATATTTTAATGTAGTATTTTAAAAAATCAAAATTAGTGCAAAAATCCATGATGAACAGAATATCAAAAGTTTAAGTAAGACAGGACTTGACCCTGAACATCAACAATTCATTTCATTTCACCTCACCCCATTTCTAGCTGTGGCCATGGGAAGGTCAGGTGGTAGGGTGATGTCAAATGTGATAGTCAGTGTAAGGTCAAGATTATCTTGGGGTCTTGGAGCCAAGAAACTTGGGTCATAGTTATATAATTCCAGGTTTGAATGCTGACTATATGACCTCAGAAAAGTTACTTAGCCTACTAAACTTCAGTTTCTTCCTCTAACAGGGAGCTAATAATACTCATCCCATAGCTATTTTGTAATGATTAAATATACCATAAAGTGCTTATGCCTGACCCACAGAGGCAGATCCAGGTTTCGTGGAGCCTGAAACTTATATAATTTGGTAGATCCTTTTTAAGAATAATAATAAAAAATTAGCAACACAAAATTATCATGGTAATGATTATTTAGAGGAGAAAATAAGTCATAAAAAACAAATGTTTTAAAAGTACCAAATCCTCAAAATAAAATATTTTTAAAAAATTAATTGCCCCTACACATCACCATGATACTTTTTTCTGATGGTGTTTTGGGTACATTCCCTTTAATGGGCTTTTCATAGGACAACAATTATATAATACTTTACACGGAGAGAATTAAAAACATGATTGTCTTTTCTCTAGCTTGCTGATTTGTTTTATATCACTCATAGTTTAGAAAAATGTTCCTAAGCTTTAGAACTCACTATTGGTAATGTTGCACCAATTCTTAGGATTGTCCTTGAATTTGGAAAAACCTCCATCAAGAGTTTTTTATATGGGACCTGTAATATTGGGAAGAATTGTCCACAGACCCGTTTGTGGGTCCATTCATTTCAAACGTCAATTCTTTATACTAACCATGTACTTCTGGTAACTTGGTTAGCAAACTGCCACAAGAGACCCTCTGGACACTGCAGATGGAAAGGGCTTCCTGGCGATTCCCTGTCCATGTGGTGGCTCAGCACAATAGACCTTTCGATGCACAACGAACTTCACCACAATGGATGGGAATCTTGATGAGACAGAAAATTACTCAATGTGAGTTGCTAGCTCCTAAAGTTTGCTTACATATTTTCAAACTGGAATCTCTGATCTTGTTTTTCAGAAAAAGAATTGTAAACAACTTTATTGAGGCATAATTTACATACCATAAATTTCACAAATCAGTTTTAGCAAATTTACAGACTTACGCAATGGTCTCCATAATCCAATTTAGAACATTTCCATCACCCAGAAAATATTTCCTCATGCTCATTTGCATCGCTCCCAACTCCACCTCCAGCCCCAGGCAACTACTAATTTACTTTCTGTCTCTATAGATTTGCCTTTCTGGACGTCTTATATAAATGGAGTCACACTGCTTGTTTGAAATGCCCTTCCTGTACCTATTTTGCATTTCTCTTTAGTCTTGACCTCTCTGATCCTTGATCTCAAGCATTTGACAAAAGCATTTTCTGTCTCTGCTTATTGTCTTCTTTCCTATGTTTACATCTCCCAGAGTTACTCAGTCACTGAGGGTGGAGACCGGGGGACCTGCCTTTCTCTCTTTTACGCTCAGTCCAGGAGACCAACTTCCTGAGACCTTGCCTCTCTCCAGACCCTGATGCTTTTTCCTTAGCACCACCCCCGCCCCTGCCCCGTCTCTCGCCCCTGGGGCTGGCATGCACAGACTGCTCCCAGAACACAGAGAACCCAGAATTAACAGCGAGATTGGAAAGGAACAGCTCGCAAGGTGTGAGCCATCCGCTCTCGCTCGTTTCAGACGGGGCTTCAGAGGCAGAGAGGCCGGTCAAGCATTCGCGCTGCCCCTCTGAGCCTAAGATGCGGCAGCGCGGTTCACTTGCGCTTGCTTTCCCTCCCTCTTTTTTTTTTTTTTTTGGTCGGAGGAAAGAAAACAGCCTGCGGCCGGGGAGTGTACGAAGACGCGGAGTGGGAAGCGGGGCACACCCTCGGTGAGCCCGCCCCCAGCCCGCGGCGCCGCGAGACGGGCTGCACGCTCTGCGAGCGCCGCTCCCCGCCGCTGCGCGCCGACCCGAGCGGACCCGCGCCCGGCAGGATGAGGCTCCCGTGGGGCCCCTGGCCGTGGCGCCCGCGGCTGCTGCGGCCGCGCACGCGCACGCCCCAGGTAGGAGAGTACGGCCCCGGGCGCGGGGATGGAAAGTTCGCGCGGGGCAACTTCGGCGGGAGCCAAAGCGGAGCGGCCCCGTGAGTTCTCTGCGTGTTGCTGGCCCTCCGGCTGCGCGCGCGAGGGGACCCGGGCAGGTGGTCGCCGGGGCTGCAGACGTGGGTCGCGAGGTCCAAAGTCAGTGTCACGCTCCGGGGCCGATGGGAGGAAAGGCCAGGGCGGCGGGGAGGCGCCGGCGCAGCAACTCGGCCAAGCCGGGGTGCAGGCCCGCGGAGCTGCGGCCCCAGGGGCGCTTCTCCGCGTCCGAACCGCGATCAGGGGTGAGTTCTCAGAGGCACTGTGCTGGGGCACCGGCGTGGCCGAGGGCGGCTGAGGAAATGGCAGGCACAGGGACTGCCCCGAGGGTGCCCTGTCGTAGGAAAGTGAAATTTCCTTTCGGAAAACCGAGAGCCCCTCCCTTTTAACGAGGGGAGAAAAACTCGCGTTTTGTTTCGAGACTCGGGAGACGGGTGAATCATGAGCGTGTGCTGTTGAGTAACAGCTGGCCGGACACAGTTGTATTGCGGCCCGGGTAGAACCGTTGCCTGAAGGAGGTGGGAGAGTGGATGTGCACGAAAACAGACAGGACGGGGAAAGTGCTGATTGTGATGGAGCCTGACAGGAGCCTTAACTCCGAGGCCGATGAGGAAAGAGCCTTTTAAAACGAGGCTTCCTGGGGTCTGTGTTTGGGGAGGGCTTTGAGTTTTAGTTCTCAACATCGCCCCCTCCCTCCATGAGATTAATTTCAGTTTGTTATTGACGAGAAAAATATTCTTTATTTTTTAGCTGAACACATGGGGAAAAAAAAGCAGAAAGTAAGCAAAGATATTATGTGTCATTTTTACTTCTTGTTTCCTTTTTCTTTTCCTCCACCCATCTCGGGACTTCAGAGTTAGGAATGATGGAGAAAATATTTAAATTCATTTTTAAAATGCCTTTCCTGAATGTTTGCAAGAGAATGAAGAAGGGTATTTTGCTACTGATTCCTAGAAAAAGGAGCAAACTCCTTAAAATGTAAAATAGTAGACTTAATAGAGTAATGAAGATAATAGGTATTTTCCACTTTGTGAAATTGTACTTTTACAGGTGTCGCACTTCACAGAGATTTACCAAACAGTAGAACAACCCACTGCAAGGACCCCGCCCCCCCTCACTATCCACCATTTAAACAGAAATTATTACTTCAGGTTTTTATGAAAGCCACTTGATATTTTGAGTAGAAATTTCTGTGCATCCCCAAACTGACTGCCTTTTCTTAAATTAGCAAGTCTAAGCCCTTTCTCCATGTTTCCTAGCTGACACTATCTAGAGTTGGTGCCATTGCAGGCATGTGGAGGATGTGGACGCTCTCTCAGAAGTAGAAAATGATACGGTGGGGCTTATTAGGCTTAATCACAGGGGATCAGTGGTTTGTCTTAAGAAGCCTTACATTTGACTTTCCAATTTGCAGATTTTGTTTAAGTCTCAGCTGTTTATGCTATTAAGTCAATTTGCTGACCTTTAGATGTGGAAATGTTTCCATCATTTTACTTGTCTGGTGAAAGACCCCTCAAAAAATAAAGACCAGTCTGTGAGTTTCTTTATATGCCTCTTTGAAATTGTGCCTTAAAGAAACTAGCAAATACCGTGGCTACTAAACCATTTTCTGCAAATCAAATTAACTAGCTGTAGGGACATTTTTCCTCCCAAGATCTCACTGTTTTGTGGTTGCCCATTTGACATGAAAAGTCCTGTGGCTAACGGCATGCATTATCTCTCTATATTTTTGCTACACTCAGAGTTCTAAAGCCTATGAGTTCGGGGGGGACGGCGGGGGGGAGTGCTATTTTTGAGCTGGCAGCTCATAAATTCCTAGTTTGCAAGGACTTGTCCTTAATAGTATCTCAGACAAGTGTCCTCAATTACATTAGGCCTTTTATGAAAGTATGTGTATATCTTGTAGGAGCATTTAGTGGTTTTAATTTAGAAGAAAGTTTGTCAACATGAATATGCTTGCTATAGCAGAATTGTGTTTTTTTTGTGTGTGTGTGAGGGCATCTCTCATATTTATTGATCAAATGGTTGTTAACAACAATATAATTCTGTATAGGGGAGTCAATGCTCAATGCACAATCATTAATCCACCCCAAGCCTAATTTTCTTCAGTCTCCAAACTTCTGAAGCATAACGAACAAGTTCTTACATGGAGAACAAATTCTTACATAGTGAATAAGTTACATAGTGAACAGTACAAGGGCAGTCATCACAGAAACTTTCGGTTTTGCTCATGCATTATGAACTATAAACAGTCAGTTCAAATATGAATACTCATTTGATTTTTATACTTGATTTATATGTGGATACCACATTTCTCTCTTTATTATTATTATTTTTAATAAAATGCTGAAGTGGTAGGTAGATACAAGATAAAGGTAGAAAACATAGTTTAGTGTTGTAAGAGAGCAAACGTAGATGATCAGGTGTCTGCCTGTAGACTATGTGTTAATCCAAGCTAGACAAGGGCCAGAATTGTGTTTTAAAGCACACATTTAGTCTGAAGTGTAAGAGAGCAAGAGCATGTGGTATTAGGTTGGTCCAGGCGTGGCCTGGTGGCCGTGCTCATGTCAGCAGCAGCATCTCTGCTCGTCAGCACTTCGCATGAGTGGTTGCCAGGCAGTCCATGGTTGCCACTGGCCTTTCTGTTCTTGAAGATAAAGCTTTGTGTGACTATTATGCCTGGTGAGTTATTTCCAAATAGAAAGCCCCTTACCTAATTGTGCCTTTCTTAATCTGGGTTTTCTGCTCTTATTTTGAGAAAGTCATTGGCATGATTTCAGGCCCCAAATAAAGCATTTGAATCCATACATAAGCTATGTTTAAAACTCGAGAAAGTCAAGAGTACTCTGTAGAGAAGTTTAAGTATTAGTATGTTTTTTTAGCATTTACAAACAAAGCATATGCACGCTTTAATCCCACCACCAAATGTTAATTTAGAAATTGTTTTCATATTTTGAACTTAAAGCAGCACTCATGTTAGACACTTTCCTACCTTTCTTCCTCATGTGTTTGTAATTGGTACACTGTGGGGAAAATGGAAGCCAGGATCCTCACCTAACGCTACACTACTTGATGATGTAATTGGCCAAATGCTAGGCTACTGCTCCCACACCTATAGGCAATGAGCTATTATTGACTGAGTCACTATATAAAGAGCTCTGCCCAGTGTTCTGGGTGGAGGCAGAGATGGAGGAGAATTACGTACCTGCAGACTGCTGGATGCAGATATGATCCTAGTGCTCAGCCTACCATGAGAATAAAGCCAGGTATAAACCCCTTTACACTAAAAAGTTCTATTGTCATTTCTTGGTCTCACTGAATACCTAGTGAACTTGCCCAGAGCTGAAACCCTCAGGCAAGGCACACACTGTATTCTGTAACACTGGTTTCAGAGCTCTTTCCTAAGGCTAGCAATTAGTTCTATGTTGCTGGTTGTATTTAACTATACAAAAGAGGATGCTTTAGTGGTAAAGTGATCCTAGACCAGTCTGTTAAATATTAAACATTATCACCTTTGCAGCACTTAAAGTATTACTGCTGGGGTAGTTTTTGTTTCTGGATTTTACTATTTATTGCAACCTAACAGTATCAGTGCTCTTTTACAGTAAAGTCTAAGATAGGAAATCATTTTATATCTTGGCATATATCCCTATGAAACTAAGGTAGAAAACCTGAGACTAAATATTGGTTGATCTAATTGCTATAGGAACTAAATGTGCTGAGGTCACAGAATAGAAATGAGCTGCTAGTTTAGTTTGTGTTAGGCAGTTGCAGCATCTCAGTGCTGACCTGGCCCTGTCACCACTTAACTCCCTGAACTTAACCAACTCGTCAACTCTAGTTGGGTCTGTTTTGCCCACTTTTCAAAATAAGGAAACTTGTCTTATTGGTCTCAAAGACCTTTTCCATCTCTAAAATTTCCACATTATTATTTTACCAGGGAATGTAAATATACTAATGAATAAAATACTGTCAGTGTCAGAATGGTTATCTTTTTTTTTTTTTGGTAGATAATTATTTTTTATTGAAGGGTAGTTGACACACAGTATTACATTACATTAGTTTCAGGTGTACAAAATAGTGATTCAACATTTATATACATGACAATTCTAGGTACCAGCTATCACCATACCAAGCTGTTACAATATCTTGACTATATTCATTACATCCCGGTTACTTATTATTTTACCATTGGAAGTGTGTACTTTTTTTTTTGTTTGTTTGTGAGGGCATCTCTCATATTTATTGATAAAATGGTTGTTAACAACAATAAAATTCTGTATAGGGGAGTCAATGCTCAATGCACAATCATTAATCCACCCCAAGCCTAATTTTCATCAGTCTCCAATCTTCTGAGGCATAACAAACACGTTCTTACATGGAGAACAAATTCTTACATAGTGAATAAGTTCTTACATGGTGAACAGTGCAAGGGCAGCCATCACAGAAACCTTCGGTTTTGCTCATGCATTATGACCTATAAACAGTCAGTTCAAATATGAATACTCATTTGATTTTTATACTTGATTTATATGTGGATACATTTCTCTCTTTATTATTATTATTTTTAATAAAATGCTGAAGTGGTAGGTAGATACAAGATAAAGGTAGAAAACAGTTTAGTGTTGTAAGAGAGCAAATGTAGATGATCAGGTGTGTGCCTGTAGACTATGTGTTAATCCAAGCTAGACAAGGGCAATAAAACATCCATGTATGCAGAAGATTTCTCTCAGAACAGGAGGGCGGAGGTTCTAAGCCTCACCTCTGCTGATCCCCAATTTCTCACCTGATGACCCCCCTGCGACTGTGCCTGTCTTAGGTTTTTCCTCCCTTGAGGAATCTTACCCGTCTCTGGCTAACCAGTCATCTTCCGGGGCCATACAGGGAAATGTAAAGTTGGTAAGTGAGAGAGAAGCCTTATTGTTTGAAATGGTTAGCTTTTTGTTTCTTTGCATATTTATGCCCTGTAGCTTCTATGCCCAGCATTTGTCTTGAGGTATCTTTACCACTTGGAAGAATTATGATACTCGGTAAATTTGATATGAGGCACGAATTCTATTTAAGGGTTGTAATTAGGAAGGAAGAAGAAAAGCTATAGAAGTAGCAGGCGGAAGAAAACCTGGGAAGATTGATTATTTCTTTGACATATCTTCTTGTAGAGTAACTTCAGCATGTATAGGTTTTAAGCTACTACTTAAATTGCACGCACAGATTAACATGATAGGAGTAGAGTTACATAACCAAAGCATACCTGTAATTACCAGCCATCTCCAGTGAAACCAAGAAAACCAGTTAGGCACCTTAGGCATTTGTGAAAACTTATCTACGATATGGTGGATATTGTCCAACTGAACTTGAACAGTCTGAGAGAAATCAGACAAATTAAAACAGTCCATTCCTGGGGACTGCTCACATCCCATATGTTCTTTTAACAGTAAATAGTCTGTAGTTGTAAGATTTTGGAGAGCTACAATTTGCACTTCTCCTAATTCTTGGTTGACTTCCAACAGTATAGATCCAGTCAAATTTGCTGTTTTACTGTATGCACAGGCCAGCTTAGGTATCTCCTTCCTCATTCCCATGGCAAGTCCAGGAACTGGTGGGATGAGTGCATCTACAGCTGTAGCAGTGCGTGGATCTTTGTTGGGGCTTTTTGATGATCATCTTCTGGCATGATCTTCCAGAGAGTGCTGATGTTGGAAGTTCTCTTTCATATTGTATCTTAGTTCATTTTCAGGGTAGCCCAATTAGGCTTTGATCTTCTGTATAAACGCAAACAGACCCTTTGCCTACACTTTTATATGCCCTTTATACCCTTGTGTAGAACTCATTGGAGGTTAACACACAGGAACTGCCCCTTTTTTTTTCTTTTGGTATCACTAATCTACACTTACATGATGAATATTATGTTTACTAGGCTCTCCCCTATACCAGGTCCCCCCTATAAACCCCTTTACAGTCACTGTCCATCAGCATAGCAAAATGTTGTAGAATCACTACTTGCCTTCTCTGTGTTGTACAGCCCTCCCTTTTCTCCCACCCCCCCATGCATGCTAATCTTAATACCCCCCTACTTCTCCCCCCGCCTTATCCCTCCCTACCCACCCATCCTCCCCAGTCCCTTTCCCTTTGGTACCTGTTAGTCCATTCTTGAGTTCTGTGATTCTGCTGCTGTTTTGTTCCTTCAGTTTTTCCTTTGTTCTTATATTCCACAGATAAGTGAAATCATTTGGTATTTCTCTTTCTCCGCTTGGCTTGTTTCACTGAGCATAATACCCTCCAGCTCCATCCATGTTGCTGCAAATGGTTGGATTTTCCCTTTTCTTATGACTGAGTAGTATTCCATTGTGTATATGTACCATATCTTCTTTATCCATTCATCTATCGATAGACATTTAGGTTGCTTCCAATTCTTGGCTATTGTAAATAGTGCTGCGATAAACATAGGGGTGCACTGATCTTTCTCATACTTGATTGCTGCATTCTTAGGGTAAATTCCTAGGAGTGCAATTCCTGGGTCAAATGGTAGGTCTGTTTTGAGCATTTTGATGTACCTCCATACTGCTTTCCACAATGGTTGAACTAACTTACATTCCCACCAGCAGTGTAGGAGGGTTCCCCTTTCTCCACAGCCTCATCAACATTTGTTGTTGTTTGTCTCTTGGATGGCAGCCATCCTTACTGGTGTGAGGTGATACCTCATTGTAGTTTTAATTTGCATTTCTCTGATAATTAGCGATGTGGAGCATCTTTTCATGTGTCTGTTGGCCATCTGTATTTCTTTTTTGGAGAACAGTTCATCTGCCCATTTTTTAATTGGGTTATTTGTTTTTTGTTTGTTGAGGCGTGTGAGCTCTTTATATATTCTGGATGTCAAGCCTTTATCGGATGTGTCATTTTCAAATATATTCTCCCATACTGTAGGGTTCCTTTTTGTTCTATTGATGGTGTCTTTTGCTGTACAGAAGATTTTCAGCTTAATATAGTCCCACTTGTTCATTTTTGCTGTTGTTTTCCTTGCCCGGGGAGATATGTTCAAGAAGAGGTCACTCATGTTTATGTCTAAGAGGTTTTTGCCTATGTTTTCTTCCAAGAGTTTAATGGTTTCATGACTTACATTCAGGTCTTTGATCCATTTTGAGTTTACTTTTGTATATGGGGTTAGACAATGGTCCAGTTTCATTCTCCTACATGTAGCTGTCCAGTTTTGCCAGCACCATCTGTTGAAGAGACTGTCATTTCGCCATTGTATGTCCATGGCTCCTTTATCAAATATTAATTGACCATATATGTCTGGGTTAATGTCTGGATTCTCTAGTCTGTTCCATTGGTCTGTGGCTCTGCTCTTGTGCCAGTACCAAATTGTCTTGATTACTATGGCTTTATAGTAGAGCTTGAAGTTGGGGAGTGAGATCCCCCCTACTTTATTCTTTCTCAGGATTGCTTTGTCTATTCGGGGTCTTTGGTGTTTCCATATGAATTTTTGAATTATTTGTTCCAGTTCATTGAAGAATGTTGCTGGTAGTTTCATAGGGATTGCATCAAATCTGTATATTGCTTTGGGCAGGATGGCCATTTTGACGATATTAATTCTTCCTAGCCACGAGCATGGGATGAGTTTCCTTCTGTTAGTGTCCCCTTTAATTTCTCTTAAGAGTGACTTGTAGTTTTCAGAGTATAAGTCTTTCACTTCTTTGGTTAGGTTTATTCCTAGGTATTTTATTTTTTTTGTTGCAATTGTGAATGGAGTTGTTTTCCTGATTTCTCTTTCTGTTGGTTCATTGTTAGTGTATAGGAAAGCCACAGATTTCTGTGTGTTGATTTTGTGTCCTGCAACTTTGCTGTATTCCGATATCAGTTCTAGTAGTTTTGCAGTGGAGTCTTTAGGGTTTTTTATGTACAGTATCATGTCATCTGCAAATAGTGACAGTTTTACTTCTTCTTTACCAATCTGGATTCCTTGTATTTCTTTGTTTTGTCTGATTGCCATGGCTAGGACCTCCAGTACTATGTTAAATAACAGTGGAGAGAGTGGGCATCCCTGTCTAGTTCCCGATCTCAGAGGAAATGCTTTCAGCTTCTCGCTGTTCAATATAATGTTGGCTGTGGGTTTGTCATAGGTGGCCTTTATTATGTTGAGGTACTTGCCCTCTATTCCCATTTTGCTGAGAGTTTTTATCATGAATGGATGTTGAACTTTGTCAAATGCTTTTTCAGCATCTATGGAGATGATCATGTGGTTTTTGTCTTTCTTTTTGTTGATGTGGTGGATGATGTTGATGGACTTTCGAATGTTGTACCATCCTTGCATCCCTGGGATGAATCCCACTTGGTCATGGTGTATGATCCTTTTGATGTATTTTTGAATTCGGTTTGCTAATATTTTGTTGAGTATTTTTGCATCTACGTTCATCAGGGATATTGGTCTGTAGTTTTCTTTTTTGGTGGGGTCTTTGCCTGGTTTTGGTATTAGGGTGATGTTAGCTTCATAGAATGAGTTTGGGAGTATCCCCTCCTCCTCTATTTGTTGGAAATCTTTAAGGAGAATGGGTATTATGTCTTCCCTGTATGTCTGATAAAATTCCGTGGTAAATCCATCTGGCCCGGGGGTTTTGTTCTTTGGTAGTTTTTTTATTACTGCTTCAATTTCATTGCTGGTAATTGGTCTGTTTAGATTTTCTGTTTCTTTCTGGGTCAGTCTTGGAAGGTTGTATTTTTCTAGGAAGTTGTCCATTTCTCCTAGGTTTCCCAGCTTGTTAGCATATAGGTTTTCATAGTATTCTCTGATAATTCTTTGTATTTCTGTGGGGTCCGTCGTGATTTTTCCTTTCTCGTTTCTGATACTGTTGATTTGTGTTGACTCTCTTTTCTTCTTAATAAGTCTGGCTAGAGGCTTATCTATTTTGTTTATTTTCTCGAAGATCCAGCTCTTGGTTTCATTGATTTTTGCTATTGTTTTATTCTTGTCAATTTTATTTATTTCTTCTCTGATCTTTATTATGTCCCTCCTTCTGCTGACCTTAGGCCTCATTTGTTCTTCTTTTTCCAATTTTGATAATTGTGACATTAGACCATTCATTTGGGATTGTTCTTCCTTTTTAAAATATGCTTGGATTGCTATATACTTTCCTCTTAAGGCTGCTTTTGCTGTGTCCCACGGAAGTTGGGGCTTAGTGTTGTTGTTGTCATTTGTTTCCATATATTGCTGGATCTCCATTTTGATTTGGTCATTGATCCATTGATTATTTAGGAGCATGTCGTTAAGCCTCCATGTGTTTGTGAGCCTCTTTGCTTTCTTTGTACAGTTTATTTCTAGTTTTATGCCTTTGTGGTCTGAAAAGTTGGTATGATTTCAATCTTTTAGAATTTTCTGAGGCTCTTTTTGTGGCCTAGTATGTGGTCTATTCTGGAGAATGTTCCATGTGCACTTGAGAAGAATGTATATCCTGTTGCTTTTGGATGTAGAGTTCTATAGATGTCTATTAGGTCCATCTGCTCTACTGTGTTTTTCAGTGCTTCCATGTCCTTACTATTTTCTGCCCAGTGGATCTATCCTTTGGGGTGAGTGGTGTGTTGAAGTCTCCTAGAATGAATGCATTGCAGTCTATTTCCCCCTTTAGTTCTTTTAGTATTTGTTTTACATATGCTCGTGCTCCTGTGTTGGGTGCATATATATTTAGAATGGTTATATCCTCTTGTTTGACTGAGCCCTTTATCATTATGTAGTGTCCTTCTTTATCTCTTGTTACTTTCTTTGTTTTGAAGTCTATTTTGTCTGATATTAGTACTGCAACCCCTGCTTTCTTTTCGCTGTTGTTTGCTTGAAATATGTTTTTCCATCCCTTGACTTTTAGTCTGTACATGTCTTTCGGTTTGAGGTGAGTTTCTTGTAAGCAGCATATAGATGGGTCTTGCTTTTTTATCCATTCTGTTACTCTGTGTCTTTTGATTGGTGCATTCAACCCATTAACATTTAGGGTGACTATTGAAAGATATGTACTTATTGCCATTGCAGGCTTTAAATTCGTGGTTACCAAAGGTTCAAGGTTAGCCTCTTTTGTATCTTACTGCCTAACTTAGCTTGCTTATTGAGCTGTTATATACACTGTCTGGAGATTCTTTTCTTCTCTCCCTTCTTATTCCTCCTCCTCGATTCTTCATATGTTGGGTGTTTTGTGCTGTGCTCTTTCTAGGAGTGCTCCCATCTAGAGCAGTCCCTGTAAGATGTTCTGTTGAGGTGGTTTGTGGGAAGAAAATTCCCTCAGCTTTTGTTTGTCTGGGAATTGTTTAATCCCACCGTCATATTTGAATGATAGTCGTGCTGGATACAGTATCCTTGGTTCAAGTCCCTTCTGTTTCATTGTATGAAATATATCATGCCATTCTCTTCTGGCCTGTAGGGTTTCTGTCAAGAAGTCTGATGTTAGCCTGATGGGTTTTCCTTTATAGGTGACCTGTTTCTCTCTAGCTGGCTTTAAAACTCTTTCCTTGTCCTTGATCTTTGCCATTTTAATTATTATGTGTCTTGGTGTTGTCCTCCTTGGATCCTTTCTGTTGGGGGTTCTGTGTATTTCCGTGGTCTGTTCGATTATTTCCTCCCCCAGTTTGGGGAAGTTTTCAGCAATTATTTCTTCTAAGATACTTTCCATCTCTTTTCCTCTCTCTTCTTCTTCTGGAACCCCTATAGTATGGATATTGTTCCTTTTGGATTGGTCACACAGTTCTCTTAATATTGTTTCATTCCTGGGGATCCTTTTGTCTCTCTCTATGTCAGCCTCTATGCATTCCTGTTCTCTGGTTTCAATTCCATCAATGGCCTCTTGCATCCTATCCATTCTGCTTATAAACCCTTCCAGAGTTTGTTTCATTTCTGTGATCTCCTTTCTGGCATCTGTGATCTCCTTCCGGACTTCATCCCATTTCTCTTGCGTATTTCTCTGCATGTCCATCAGCATGTTTATGATTCTTATTTTGAATTCTTTGTCAGGAAGCCTTGTTAGGTCTGTCTCCTTCTCTGGTGTTGTCTCTGTGATCTTTGTCTGCCTGTAGCTTTGCCTTTTCATGGTGATAGGAATAGTTTGCAGAGCTGGGACGAGTGACAGCTGGAAGAACTTCCCTTCTTGTTGGTTTGTGGCCCTCCTCTCCTGGGAGAACAGCGACCTCTAGTGGCTTTTGCTGGGCAGCTGGGCGCAGACAGGGTTTCTGCTTTCTGCCCGGCTGCTATGGAGTTTATCTCCGCTGTTGCTGTGGGCGTGGCCTGGTTCAGGCTTCTGCTCCAAAGTGGTGGAGTCGCATTGGAGGGGGAGTGGCTTGGAGGCTATTTAACTCCGTAAGGGGCCTCCGTGCTCCCTGCAGCCCAGGGGTTAGGGTGCCCAGAGATCCCCTGATTCCCTACCTCTGGATTAAGTGTCCTCCCCTGCCCCTTTAAGACTCCCAAAAAGCACCTGCCAAAACAAAACAATGACCACAAAAAAAAAAATTTTTTTAATTAAAAAAAAAATTTTTTTAATTAAAAAAAAAAAAAGGTGGCCGCTCGTTTTTCTTTATTCTCCGGCGCCAGCCTCAGGCATCTGCTCACCGGTCTTGCTGCCCTGTTTCCCTAGTATTGGGGTCCCTATCCCTTTAAGACTTCCAAAAAGTGCTCGCCAAACAAAACAGCAAAAAAAAAATGGTCGCTCGCTTTTCTGGTGTCCTCCGGCGCCAGGCCTCCCATGCCCGCTCACTGTTCTTGCTGCCCTGTTTTCCTAGTATTCAGGGCCCTGCAGTCTGGCCCGGATGGCTGGGACTGGGTGTTCGGCAGCCCTGGGCTCCGTCTCCCTCCCGCTCTGCCTGCTCTTCTCCCGCCGGGAGCTGGGGGGATGGGCGCTCGACTCCTGCTGGGCCAGGGCTTGTATCTTACCCCCTTCGCAAGGCGCTGGATACTCTCAGGTGCGGATGTGGTCTGGATATTGTCCTGTGTCCTCTGGTCTTTATTCTAGGAAGGGTTGTCTTTTTTATATTTTTATAGATATATGTGGTTTTGGGAGGAGATTTCCGCTGCTCTACTCACGCCGCCATCTTCCGCCCATCAGAATGGTTATCTTAATGGTTGAAAAATTCTCTCATGATCTTAGGCAGGCAGTGGAGTGGCAGTTTTACCTAGTAATTGTAATAACTCTTTGTCCTATAAAAAGAAATTGAAATTTATTTGATAGGGTGAGCATGTCATAATAGAATAGATTAAGCCTTGCTGTAATACTTTGTCATTATTTTCATCTGGGAACTGTTGCTTATTTAGGAGTATTTAGTATTAGAGCCCTAAAACCATTATATAATGGACATCCTGAGCTGAGCTACAGGCTATAAAACAGTAGGTAATAAAACAGCCTTATCTCAGCCATATTCTAGAAATGTCTTTTTAAATGCCACTTAATTTGCCACAGTATTCATTTTTAACAAACCAGCTCACTGTTCTCTAAACTGTGTGTTTAGACTGTATAGTAGGGGATCTCTCACCCAAATATTTTTACTGAATTTTTGACATTGTAATCCGTTTTAAGAAACAGCCCTATGAAACAGGGTAGGCAATTAAAAGTTGCCCTTCCAGAGGCCCACCGAATAAATTGCTTCTTAGTCTTGGTGTTAGAGTTGTGGGTTCCCCCACCTCCCTGGCAGATGTGGGGTCACTGTTCACCCAGTGAAGTGAATAGCTGGTGGTGGTCTCCGCACTGGCTGCCAGAAATGCCAGGATCACATTTTCAACCCACCTTCTAATGAGTATGAAAGACTTCATGAGTTGCTTTTTATGTATTCACCATACTCATGGTTTCACCTTCTCTACTTTCATTTTTTCTTCTATTCATATCACCACCCATTTTTTCTATAATCTTTTAATGGGGAAAAGTGATATATAAATAAGGTTTAAGAAATTTCAAAAATCAGCACTTTAGTGTTTGAACTGACATATTTGAGGTAGTACACTGTGGACGTGTGGCAAGCCAGTGTCTCTCTTGCTCATGCAGTCTCCTTGGCGCTTCACCCATGGAAAGTGCTCAAAAAATATTGATTGCATTGAATTGAGTCTGTAGGAACTAATTTGAATGCTATCGTTCTCTCTTTCTACAGAAATGTGCTGCTGTCATCTTTTTCCTTCCTTACCCTCTTCATCTTTTCCTAAAACTTCCCATTTCCTTGCTGCCCTCCACTCTGCTCACCTGAGTTAAGATGTCATTTGTGTCAACTACCAAGGCCTGTAAACCTCTTTATTCCCAGAGTTTTCTATTTCATTAACTCATAAAGGACATTACTTGCTTTTGCATAATTTTACCTCGATTACAGTTCATCATAAAGAGAATAGAAAGCATTGGCAGTCCGGGCTTTTGTTTGGCAGCTCTTTTGGGGGATAATTAGATTTCTATCTAGGATTCATGGTATCGGTGAGAAATGAGGTGGGAAATCTGCACTGTAAACGCATTCCAATGGGGAGAATCTCCGTGAGTAGATTTAAGGGCAAGAAACAGGGAGCAGAGAAAGGAGGCACAAGAGATGGAGCTAAAGTAGAAATTTCTGTAGCCTGTGAGCAGAAACAAAAAGTATCAAAAAACCCTGAACCTCATTCAAGAGACTGACAGGTGCACAAAGCTTTATGGTGGCAGACTTTCTAGGGAGGAAATAGTCTTTGAGATTGGCAGGGGTCAACACCCCACAAGTATGAGTTCTACGTAGGGACTTACGATATTTATTAGATTGAGTAGATGGTCTGAGTTCTAAAACTGCTGTGGACACAGGTGGTAATCCAATTAAATTCAACTCCACTGGGAATTCTCAGTACTTTTGTTGTGGACAGAGTGTTTTTATAATGAGTGCACTGCTCAGATCACATTTGTGGGCTAAGATGAATTAGCTAATTTTCTAGCATAACCATAAGGAAGCAGTTACCGTTCTTTTTAAGAAATCTTTGTTTTCCTGACAGTGTATGTTTATGTTCCTGTTCCTGTGTGGCTGTCCATTTGTTAAATACTTTGTTTTTGGTGTATGAGTTTCCCTAGTAGGCTGAGTGATGTATTTGAAGAGGGGATTTTAAAAGGTGTTGGTGCATAACTGCTCTTTCTGCTAGTAGTGCAGCTGGAATACAAGCATGCGTTTTTATTAGGCTGACAGTAATGTGACCATAAACCTGGGGGAAAAAACATTTGTTTTAAATATTTGCAAACAGATCAACATAGCACTGGCTTGCCAAGACCTTCTTAGAGGATATTTGTTGTGTCATTTTAGAGTTTGATAACTCATTTCTGCAAATCTGCTTTGGGAAAGTTTCAGATAATGTATAATATTTTTTTTTCACTTTTCAGGAAAAAATATGGTTTCTTTTGACCTTGTAAATACCCTTTTATGGGTTTGTTTAGTGAAAGCAAGGTAAGCAAGCTTTAAAACATAAACTATAGTTGATCCAGAAATCATGGTGTGGCCTAATCCTTCCTGTCCCTCTGTGTCCTCCATGCCTCTGAGTCCCTCAGTCCCACGATACTGGACTAATACCTCTTCTTGTGGCTTGTCCCTGTTGGTGTGTATGAGGCTCCCCAGGCCTCTGAATTCTACTCTTCCTCCAAGGCTGAATTCCAGTACCCACTCCCCTCATGTACCCCCCAGTTTTGATGAGGTCTCTGCAGGTCTCGGCCAGCAGAATGAATTACACTTTCTTTTCCACTCCCACAGTACATACAGCACTGTCTTCATCCCACCATGTGTTACATAGGTAGCTGTGCTCATATAATTTTCCAGCCCAGATTATCTCAACACTTCGTGGTCACAACTATTTTTCCTTGCCTCTGATGGCCCCTACTCTGCCACAGTGGGTGCACAGTAAATTCTCGTTGCTTGCAGGAATGAAATGGATGAAAGAACTAAATATTAGAGTTCCTTAATGGTGTGTTCTCTTCAGGTCTTACGTTCTCTATTTCTTCTATTATTTTGGTTTCAAGTGTACAACACAGTGATTCAACAGGTACACACATTATTAAATCCAACTAGTGCAGTTACTGTTAACATAGAAAGATGTTATAGAACCATTGGCTATATTCTGCATATGCACTTCTGTCCCCGTGACCAGCTTATATTATGATTGAGAATTATTGTGCCCTCTTATCCCCCTCCCCCTTCGCATGGTAACCACCAGTCACTTCTCAGTGAGTCTCTTCTGTGAGTCTACTGCTGTTTTATTCATTTTGTGTTTTAGATTCTACAAGTAAAGTGAAATCATATGGTATTTGTCTTTTTCCTCCTGGTTTATTTCACTGAGCATAATACCCTCAGGTCCATCCATATTGTTGCAAATAGCAGGATTTCTTTTCTTTTTATGGCAGATTGATATTCCATTGTGTGTATGTACCACATCCTCTTTATCCATTCACCTATTGATGGACAGTTTGGTTGCTTCCATTTCTTGGCTATTGTGAATAAAGAAGCAATAAACATAGGGATGTATATATCTTTTCAAATCAGAGAATTTATTTCCTTTGAATAAATTCCTAGGAGTGGAGTTACTGGGTCATATGGTATTTCTATTTTTAGTTTTTTGAGGAACCTCCATACTGCTCTCCACAGTGGCTGCACTAATTTCCATTGCCACCAACAGGGTAGGAGGGTTCCCCTTTCTCCACATCCTCCCCAACACTTGTTGTTTCTTGCCTTTTGAATAGTGGCCATTCTAACTGGTGTGAGGTGATACCTCATTGTGGTTTTGATTTGCATTTCCCTGATGATTAGCAAGGTGGAGTATCTTTTCATGTGCTTGTTGTGCAACCTTATGTCTTCTTTGGAAAAATGTTGATTCAGTTCCTCTGCCCATTTTTTAATTGGGTTATTTGTTTTTTTGGTGTTGAGGTATATGAGTTCTTTATCTATTTTGGATGTTAACCCCTTGTCGGATGTGTCATTTATGAATATATTCTCCTGTACTGTAGGATGCCTTTTTGTTCTGTTGATGGTATCCTTTGTTGTATAGAAGGTTTTTAGTTTGATGTAGTCCCACGTGTTCATTTATGATTTTTTTACCCTTGTCCCAGGACACAATTTTTTGTGTCCTGAAAAAAATTGCTTGTTTTGTTTGAGACTTTTGGCTATGTTTTCTAAGAGTTTTGTGGTTTCATGTCTTACTTTTAGGTCTTTAATCCATTTTGAGTTTACTTTTGTGTATGGAGTCAGGCAGTACTCAGTTTCACTCTCTTGCCTGTAACTGTCCAGTTTTCCCAACACCATGTACTGAAGAAACTATCTTTTCCCCATTATATTTTCATGGCTCCTTTGTCATATATTAACTGACCGTATATATGGATGGGTTTCTGAGCTCTCTATTCTGATCCACTGATCTGTGGGTCTGTTCTTGTGCCAGTGCCATGCTGTTTTAATCACTGCAGCTTTGTACTATAACTTGAAGTCAGAGAGCATTATCCCCCCAGCTTTTTTCTTAAGATTGCTTTGGCTATTTTCAATCTTTTGTGGTTACATCTAAAATTTAGGATTGTTTGCTCTTGTTCATTGAGAAATGTCTTTGGTATTTTGATGATTGGAGACTTTTAAAAATTAATCAAAATAATCTTTACATGTATTGTATTTTCTGTTAAAGCGGTAATCTTAAATCATATTTTGATTTATTTCAGTTACACTTTCACATCAGGAATTTTAAAGCATATAAACTATGTAAAGGCAGCCTGGAATATAAATATTTTCTTGGCTGTTCTTTTAAAAAATGTTTAATTGAGGTATATGACATACATTCTATTAGTTTCAGATATACAACATAATGATATTTGTATATACTGCAAAATGATTGAGGACAGTAAGTCTAGTTAACATTTGTCACTTTAACATAGTTACAGACTTTTTTTCTTGTAACGAGAACTTTTAGGATATATTCTCTTAGCAACTTACGAATATGGAATAAAGTATTATTAACTACAGTCACCATGCTGTACATTACATCCCCAGAACTTATTTTACATCTGGAAATTTGTACCTTTTAACCCCTTTCACCCATTCCCTCTGCCTCTGGCAACCACAGTCTGGTCTCTGTATCTGTTAACTTGTTTTTTGTTTGTTTCTTACTTAACATATAAGTGAGATCATATGGTATTTGTCTTTCTCTATCTGACTTATAATGCTTCAGGGTCCATTTTGTCACAAATTGCAAAGTTTCATTTTTTTATGGTTGAATAAAATTCTGTATGTATACACACACAGCACATTTGTTTTATCCATTCATCTGTCAGTGGTTACTGGGCATTTAGGTAGTTTTCATATCTGGGCTGTTATAAATAATGCTGCAATGAACATGGGGGTTGTAGGGAAAATGAAAGTTCCTATGGCCAAGATCCTCATCTGACCCTAAACTACTTGATGATGTAATTGGCCTACTGCTAGGCTGCTGCTTCCACATCTGTTGGCAATGAGCCATCATTGCCGGGGTTACTGTATAAAGAGCTCCTCCCAGTGCTCTGCTGAAAGGCCGAGACAGAGGTGGGCTTGCTGCATGCGCACCGTCCCAGAGGCAGATGTGATTCTAGCACTAAAAATGCCACCTGCCACCATGAGACTAAAGCTTGATTTAACCCTTTTTACCTCTAATGTTCAGTTGTTATTTGGTCTCACAGAATCTGGAGTGAACTTGCCTGGGGGCAGTTCCCCTTCAGGCGAGACAGGGTGCAAATATCTTTTCAAGTAAGTGTTTTTGTTTTCTTCAGATAAATACCCAGAAGTGGAATTGCTGGATCATATGGTAGTTCTGTTTTTAATTTTTTACCCTCCATACTGTTTTCCATAGAGGCTGCACCAGCTTAAGTTCTCACCAGCAGTGCACAAGGGTTCCCTTTTCTTCACATCCTTGTCAACACTTGTTATTTCTTATCTTCTTGATAACAGTTTTGGCTGTTCTTAAAAAGGTGGAGTTGATTTAGGAGGATTGTTTACTTGTGAGGAAGGCAGCACTTGTCTCCACAGACAAGGACTTTCCTAAATGAGATTCTTAGAGTGTTAGATCATATTGGTTTTAGGTTTGTGAAGTGCTGCTCATGTGATTGCTGAAAATTATTAGTGTTTTGGTACTAAGAGCTTAATCATTAAAACTTTAATACTTTAGGCCATTAATTTAAAATCAATTATAAAAATGTTTAGTTGTAAGCTACAACTCCTGGGCAAAATATCAAATCAATCTTTTAGAAAATAAACCCCAAAGAAAGTAGTATAATTTTTGATACTAGGAAACATGCAGATCCTTTTTTGTAACAATCCCTCTGTTTCCATTCCAGAAGTGGGACACACTCTCCTCTGGAGCATGGAGTTGCCATGAGTAAGATTACCATCTACTGGCTTCCAGTACTTGGCGGCCAGTTAAGGGAGGCCTCTCAGGGTCCATAGCAAAATTTGTTGAATACTATTGAATGTTCCAATACCGAAAAGGTAATTCTGTATAGTGGTAGCTTTCATCCATTTAACTTACATGGTTTGGAATTTGAGGTCTTTTGAGTGTTAATAGGGACTTTTTGTAAATCTAAAAGGCCCACGCTGGGACAGTAGCCATTGTTCCAGTATTCTTGGGACTTGGGGGCCAAGTGAGTAAACAGGATGGGAATGGAGGTTCCAGCTGCTACCTTAGCCTCGGCAGCTGCTAGTTCTGCCAACACCCTTACAACTCCAAGAGCTCATCATGGCTTGATTCCTAGAAATGGCTTAGCTATTTCCCCCAGCCTCGTTGGGTTGGTCTAAGATGTAGATGCCAATTCTCATGTTTTGGTCTTCCATAGCTATGTCCTCGTCTGTCAGCTTTTAAGTGCCAGTATTTCCATAGTCCCTGCAGTGGGGTATGCCTTTTTTCTAAGCCCTGAGATCTCAGTGAGTGAGTTTTGGTGTTCATGCTAAGTCTGAAACGTTGTGCTGAAGACCTGTAAAAGTTACATGGAAGACAAGGTACCTACATATAAAAGAGATGTGTTCTTTTGCCAATTGGCTCATGAGGGTCAAATAAATAACAGACAATAAATACCAAAAGCATTCAGAAGAGTAACATCATTAGAAGTTGCAGCGATGAGGAGAGGTGAGATTGCACCTAAGCTCTGAGAGCAGGGTAAGGGTTCAGCAGACATGTTTGGGAGGAAGGCACATAGGCAGAGGGTGGAGTCTGAATGGGGCTTGGAGGTCTAGTAAGCTCTCTGGCCAGGCTGCAGGAACTATTCCCATGAAGTGTGGTCCTTGATTAGCCTTGGATTAGAGTTTTGAACATGTTAAAATCTTACAGGAATTATGTTTATTAAATGAAATTCTGTGTCACAGATTTGTGTCCTGTAGAACATTGTTTGCTAGGATATTAATAGCTGTTCCAGAAAAACAAACTGTCTGTTCTTAGGAATTTGGAGGATTCTGGGCTAAGCCATACCAAGTTAAATGGGTTCCCTCACTACAAACGGAGTTGTTTACTTTGTTAATGGGCATCAGGACAATCTGAGAGCAGGAAAGAGGGTGGCCTTTTATTCCACAGCATTCCTACTAACTCCCCAGCCTATGGGAGGAACACAGTCATGCCCATTCATTTACTTACTGTCTGTAACTGCTTTCGCTCTGCAATGGCAAAGGAATAGTTGTGACAAAGACCACAAGCCACAAAGCCCTAAATGTTTACTATCTAGACCTTTACAGGAAAAATTTATCAATACCTGGTACAGACCAACACCATTTTCATGAAGATAAGTGCAGCTTTCCTCTTATACTTAGTCATTTACCACCACTACCAGCACCTGTACCAGCAGAGTAAGAAACTCAAAGACAGATTTGCCCAAAGGCATGAAAGATATGTCACCTGCTCTTCAGGAGTTACTACAATACACAGAGAAAGAGAATATCCATGGGGGATGCTGGTAAGACAGATACACAAAATAGGCCCCAATACACAAGGAGTAAACAAATACCAAGTGAGTAGTAAAATGAGTACATGACAGGCAGACATAGAAGAGAAAGGTGATTTTCATTTAGCAATTAGGAAATCTTTTATTTAAGGAAGAGTGACGTCAAAGCTGGACTCTTAACCAGGACAGAATGGCTGGAGACAGCAGGAGGTAAACTGTTTTGTTCTATAAAACTCATTATCATCCTCTATTTGTTGTTCTCCTATTTCAGGTTTCAACCATAGGTAACCATGCTTGGGGCCTCTGTAGTATTCCTTTCTGAGAGACTCCAATAGAATCTGTCTCATGTCTCTGCTCTTCTGCTTTAATTTCCTCATTTAGTGACTTTGGTTGGGCTGGTCTTCCACTGGGCAAGATAAGGCACTAGCTAAGCTGCTGTAACAAAGACCTAAAAATACATGGGACTCAAATAAGAGAGATGCTTCCTTTTTTTAGAAGATGGCACTTGAAGGTGAGATGACATCAAGGTCATCCGGGGATCCAAGCCCCTCCTGTTTCATTTCCACCATCATCCAGAGGGTTATATGCCTTCACAGGGTCCAGGCCAGCTCACCCGTGCCCCATGTACATTCCAGCCCATGGAAGGGAGAAAAAGAAGAGAAAAATTAGCTTCCAAAGTAAGGATGTGAACTAGAAGTTGCATTTCCATGTCATGTGGAATATCTAGAACTTGGTCACATGCCAGCTGCAAAGGAGGCTAAAGACTGTATACAGCGTTGGGAATGGTCCAATACACCACAGCCAGAGGGGCATGATTAGTTATGCCTCAGGAAATAGGCTAGAAAGTAACAGGATTTCATGTATTTTTCAACATAATCCATCCCCAGTCTAATGTTTGAGAGCAGTGTTTCCCAAGTTGTATTCTGTGGACCACTCTTCGGGGAGGAGTTAGTAGGAATGCTGTGGAATAAAAGGCCACCCTCTTTCCTGCTCTCAGATTGTCCTGATGCCCATTAACAAAGTAAACAACTCCGTTTGTAGTGAGGGAACCCATTTAACTTGGTATGGCTTAGCCCAGAATCCTCCAAATTCCTAAGAACAGACAGTTTGTTTTTCTGGAACAGCTATTAATATCCTAGCAAACAATGTTCTACAGGACACAAATCTGTGACACAGAATTTCATTTAATAAACATAATTCCTGTAAGATTTTAACATGTTCAAAACTCTAATCCAAGGCTAATCAAGGACCACACTTCATGGGAATAGTTCCTGCAGCCTGGCCAGAGAGCTTACTAGACCTCCAAGCCCCATTCAGACTCCACCCTCTGCCTATGTGTCTTCCTCCCAAACATGTCTGCTGAACCCCTAATAAACTTTACGAAAATGGCAGTAGGCCACACTGCCAACCCCTGGTCTGTAGACTTTCCACCAAGACTTTGGCAGTAGTAGTAGAGATGCTATTCCAGAAAATAAATCCGGATCTGGCACTCCAGTGTATGTATAGTGGGATGAGTTAGGTGACCACGTTAATAAGGGCCAGTCATAAAGTCAGGGTTACTGTACCTGGAGTTGGAATAACAGGAACTGCTACAGTAGAAAAACAAGAGGAAGAATATGAAGATGTATAGGGATTTCAGCAGATTCCAGGGAACTCATGTTATGCCCGACCAGGAGGCCCCAGTGTCTGGCAGTTAGGAGAGCAGAAAGGAAGGCTGGGACTGCGATAAGGAGTTGCTGTCTGAAGTCAGGGGAAGAAGCAGAGCCTGTGGTGAGTCGATTCCCATGACATGGTGGGGAGGTGACCTGATGGGTGAAAACTTAAGTAAGGAATGTTCCAGAGGCAGTGCCTTGGCCTAGGTGTTCATTCTGATAGGTTTATTTCTCTCTGGCATTATCACAAAGGCATGGGTACCATTTGTCTTTCATCTGAACCCAGCATTAGAACTTAACAGTCAGTATGGATGTTTGTTCTTCCCTAAGCCTTTTTTTTTTAAATGAATTTTCTGTCACCTATTGGTTAGAGTAAACTGGGTTGCTGAAACAAAAGATCCAGTAGTAAGTAAATGTCTGTATTCTTTAAGCAGTTTTTTCTTCCTCAGGAAATAGTTCTGAGGTGAACTTTTCAGGTCAGCAGTTGTTCAGCTCCACACAGTTATTCAGGGACCTAAGTTGACAAGCTCCTCTGACATCTTCAACATGTGGATTCCAAAGTCAGAGAACACAGAGGGGTTTTTTTTTTTTTAGGTTTGCAAGGTATTAAGAGCTAGGCCTGCAGGTATCACATAATACTTGTGCTCATGTTCCATTGAATATATCAGATACCACATTTAGCTGCAAGGGGGCTGAGAGGGATAGTTCTCGTTGGGAGCCATGTTCCAGCTAAAACTTGATCACTGTGGAAGAAGGGAGAATGGATTTTAGTGGACATTGAGCTGTTTCTGCTACAGTCCCCTTGGCCAGAAGCAGGACAGTTTTGCTTTTTGTAGGCATTGAATTTCCAAGGCTCTATTGAGTTTTGTGTATGTGTTCTTCAGCAATAGATATTTATGGTCAACTTTATTTCTCCCTGGAAAATGTAAAAACGGAAATGGTGAATTCAGCATTTTTAATTTGAGTTACAACAGAGCCTTTGACACCTCGCTGGGCTCATTATAAGCTGCATTTTGGGGTATAACTTAATAAGAAAGGGTGGAGTCTCATTTGTACATTCGGAGTTAAGGAAGAGAGAAAGAAATTCTCATGGTTCACTTAAAAATTGAAGCCAGAATTCAAGTTTATGTAATGAGACCTGTTAGGAGGAAAAGAAGTATAGTTGAGAGAAGATGCTGACGATGTGATTTTGGGGAAGGACTTCCTTAAGAGGAATTGTGGTTATTAATAGATTAAAAGAGTAAAAGTTATAACAGTATCATGCATATGTAGTATATTAATTTAGTCACGTTTTGTAAGCAAGGTTGTTAAAAATATGGTCTAAAAAAGGAAATCTTAAATAGATATTTAGGATGGCTGAAAGATGCTGTGTCTTAGAATTAGTGTGTCTTAGTACATAACATAACCCTGAGACTTATCCACTGTAGTTCACGACATATTCAGAAAGAGACTTATTAATATGACCTTGTATAATATCTCCTCACCACATTGTTTATTTAATCACATCTGTTTGGCTTATATACAGACTTTTAAATTTAACATTTTCAGGCTTGGATATCACTGTTGGTCAGTCTTAAATGTATTACTTTGACTTTGAGATATTAGAAATGTTTTCCTTACTGTTTGCTTTTCATGTACTTCAATATAATTATTGTTTTATGTCAAGAAATAGATTGCCATACATACCTATATATTTCTTGAACTCGGACACTGTAATTGTCCATGAAACATTAATAAGGCTTCAATGAAAGAATTATCCAAAGGGCTTTTTTATATAAATACATAAAATACATAAAATATAAATATATAATTGGAATGTGTATTATTATTATCACTGATATGAATATATTATGATACTATAAATTGTGCCTGTGCCTGACCTGGCATTGACAGAACATAAAAGGTCATCTTAAGTCTGTGGAATTGTCTTTTTCTGCAGGCTCCTTATTCTTATTTCATACTGCAGCAGATTAATCTAGGTTGGTAAATGTACACCAACCATTGCTTTAAAAGCAGCAGAAAAAAACTAACTTAGCAATGCCAGAAGAAGGCAAAGTTTCTCCTAATGAGGAAAAAGGTGTGGCATGAGTAAGTCCTGGTTTGGTAGGTAGTTGTGTGCAGAGGATCTAGGAGTTTCAGTTGACCCATAAGCTACCTGTGAACATTGGATCCAGAGCATTAGTGTAGCTGCTGACTGACTGAAGGAAAGTGGTGCGCCCCGATTCCAGTGAGCAGTAGTCCCACCGTGTTGCCTCGGGACTGCCAGACCGTCAGTCAGGGGCATGGTGCTGGGGCAGTGCTTTAGAAGGGGCACTGACAAGCTGGTGAGGAGGGATTCATCCAGAAGATTATTTTGATTTTAGGGGCATATATAAGAGATGATTGAAGGGGCTGGATATTTTTCATCTGGTGAAAAGAAGGCAAAGAGGTGAAATATTTGTTTTCAAATATTGGAGAAGGTATCATGGGAAAGAAAGTTGTTCAGGGTTGCTTCAGAGCAAGGAAATTGCCGCTAAGATCGAGCAGACTAGGGAGGCAGAGGCAGAACTGGGCTCAGGTTCAGAAATGATTTGCATCCATTCTGGCTGTTCATCATTGGATTGACTGCTTCTTAAAGTACATAATTCTTGAGTTACTAGAACTTCGGCAGAGGCTAGAGAGGTATTGGGAGGCCTCCCTGGCTGTGGGAGCCTGCTCGGTGAATACATCAGAACCAGGAAGCAGAAGAACCCTTTTTCTTCCTTCGGTGTCTCTCCAGTGCCCCCTACTGGCAAAACTGTAGTGCCAACCAGCAAAGGAGAAACATTTAAAAGGCCCGGCTGAATTTTCACAGAGAAGTCAAAAAGAGTGAGTTTGGAGTTTACAGGAAGTAAATTGATAACCCTTACAGGCGGGGTGAGGCAGATCTGTGCAGTACTTGGAAGGGGCAGCTCCACGCGTAGGCACGTCAGCCTGGGCAGGCCAAACTGGGAAGTGAGACAGGAGGCTGGACTGTGGTGGGGCCCTGGTAAAGGAGGACTGGGTTGAATACACTGCGATAGTCTAGACCGGAAGTCAGGGAAGCAGCACTTGAATGTTCCAGAAACAGAGAATACAACCGGAAGGGGAACAGATATGACAGAAAAAAAAAAAAAAGGTGTGAGACTTACAAGTGCATGGAGAGGTTAGACTGAGTAGATAGAAAGATAGAGGTGGATTATGGATAAGCCAAGAAATAGGCTCGAGAAGGGGTATTTGGGACCTGGGTCAGGTCAAGGTCCCATTGGAAGGTCATTTGAGGTGTCCTGTAAGTTCCTTTTATCAGTAATGCTCTGTGATGTCCCTTAAGCACAGTCTTTGATGTCTATCACAAAGTCAGAAACTGCTGGAGTCTGAAGATTGATAAACCTGATGGCTATCTAACAATCAGTCAGCTGCTGTACACCTCTTGCTGCCCACCCCATACCATGTGCCTATTCCACGAAGAAAAAGCTTTGGAATGTTTGTAGTGTAGTAACTATTTAGCTGAGGTGGTTTGTGTTTGGGCATTTTATTTATATGATACTATCAATCTTCCTTTAAAGGTTTGGGTTTCGGGTGTTTGCTGTGAGGTTTTGCCTGGAAGTGACACTGGCGTGCTGCTCTTTAAAGTGTCCATTTGCACTCAACCATGGCTCCTGTGCTAACAGGTTATAGCCCTTCTTTGCATATGAAATTCACTTTATAATGAGTCCAGGCAGTTTCACTTAATTAGTTTATTACATTTAGTGGGATTGTGCTGCCATTTAATTAGTGCAGTCTGAATTTGTGCCAGTGACTAAGCATTTAATCAACAGTTGTTGTTATGCTTGCAAATTATGTGGAAACATCAAAGTCTAACAGAGCTGAATTAGGATGACATGGTTTAATATTTATAATTATCCTGCTTATTTAAAGCTAATGGACACTAGAACAGATCTTTCATATGCCCAACAGTGACCATGGAAACTATTCCTATTTCATTTTAGCATAGTAATGTTCTTGGTTTGAAACTGTAGAAAACACTTATGGTATCTGCTAGACAGCTTGCTTTTCCTGGTTCCTTCACCACTCTTAAAATATATGGTTACAGTAGAACCGGCCATCTTCATAGGACAGGACTTTCATTCACCTGGCCACCTGAGCAAGGAATTTGGGATTGGGAATAGGATTGCTGTCTCTGCTGGCTGCTCTTTTGAGAAGTGGAGTTGTACACTTGGAGCTGTTTGGTAGCATTCATTTTCTACCATGTACCAGGAAGCAGTGACAATACTCTGCAGTGATAAAACAGCATGATGCTGACATGCAGAGGAAAGGAGAAGTGAAATAGGGATCAAAAGGACTTTCCAACCTCAGTAGGACACTCCAATCCCTAGTTCTGGTCCACTCCCAAGCCTTAGTTGAATCCTTTCCTTTAGACTCCGTAAGAGACACCAGTATATCCTTAGAGTAAAATCCCATTCTTGCATGAGCTATGTCAAGTTTGTGTTTGTTCTGTTCATCCAAATAACAAATGAAGATTTCTCAAACTTAGGAGAAAAACACTAGATCTTGGTAGAGAAATGTGCAAAGGGCATAAGTGATTCTCAGAAAAGGATATTAAAAATGCTTCAAAAACCTTTGAAAAATAGTATGCGTCACTGATAGAGAAATGTAAATACAACATGCAGTAGATACCATTTCCCTTTTTTTCAGCCTGTCAAATTGGCAAAGAAAAACAAAAATAATACTCAAAGCATAGAGCATGTCATGATGTGGGAACTCTCTGGGCTGCTAGTGAGGGTGTAAAGTGCTTGTATAATTCAGTGTCCTAACAGGAAACAGATGGCCCAGTCAGATAAGAATAATTTGAGGAGAGTTTATATACCAAGGGCTATCCACAGAGGTGTGGATGCAGGGGAACTGCCCTGGGTTGGCGGGATGACACAGTAACCCTGGGCTGGTGGCAGAGGTGGGGAGAGCTGGGTCCAAGGCCGCTGTGAGGGAGTAGCGAACTTGAGCCAAAGGATCCAGCCGACTGTCACTTACTTCTTTCACAGTCCTTTAAGTGTTAACATTCATTAAAACCGAAATTGTGAAATTCTGTCTTTCTGGTCCAGGTTATAACTTCAGGTGCTTCATTAAATTGTTTTCAATGAAGAAGCTAATTTTCTCAAGTTAAACCTCTAGATACTGTTCTCCCTTTTTTATACCAGAAGCTACTGAAGTCAGCCCTCCCTTTGTTTGACTAATAGTATACATAATGGTGGCTAATACACAGCATGTGCTAGGCACTGCTGTCAGCTTTTTCCCTGAGTTCTCACTCAGTCCTGGGAGGTGGGTGCCCCCGTGACCTCACGTGACTAGGAAGTGACCATCCGATGCGGCAGCTAAGGCTCAGACCTCCTGTTGCCTCCACGGCCCACCTGCCCTCCCAGCAGCCAGCCTGCCTTATTGTTGTGGGATCTTCTCTTTCACTCTGAAAAAAATTATGAAGGTATCTTTTCCAGCTTTGAACCTGCTGATTCATTTGAAGAAGTATTTCCAACACGAACAAAACCCAATTGGTTCATAGTCTGAAATGGATACTTGTATTCTCTAAGAGCAATGAGATTAAATTTTAAAGTGCACCACAAAGACACAAAGATGCCCTAACTGCACCAGTTTCATATGGAAACTTGTTTATGATGTAAAACAACAAAGTTTCCTAGAAACTTAAAAAAAAAGTTGCCAAATAAATAAACTGAATAAAACTCCAAATAGTTTTTTTCTCCAAAGTAGTTGGTGTAAGATAAATTCTAGTGTAAGATAAATTCCAACCGAAAAAAGCAGGCGACGAGAGGCAACAAAGGGCCAGGCAGTTTATTTGAATGCAATTCCCGGGTGATGTTCCTCAGTCTGAATCACAGGCTGGGGAAGTCACACCCAGTCAGGGATGTGGGGGCTTATAAGGGGCTAGGAGGGGGAGGAGTGGGCAAGCTATCCTAGGGGGCGTGGAGAGGTATGATTGGCTAAAGGTGACATAATAGACAACTAGAAACTTTTTTCCTTCCAAGAGAGAGGAGGCTGATATCCGGGTCTTAGTTGGCACATTATAAGGATAGAATTCAGAAAGAGCTGTCCCTTTTCCATATAAGGCACGGACCTTGGAGTCTGGTCTGTTCTCCTTTTATAGTATCTCTCTGTTCTGTTTGCACGTCCTTGTTTTTCCTTCCTCCAGCCTAACAGTTGGCTTTCAGAAAGAGGAAATTAAGTTAACTAACATCAATTAATTAAAAGAGATTTTTTAAAATGACTTGCAAAGGCAGTCAGTGGTCATGTGTGACCTCAGGTAATCCAAGTACATTGAGGAACTTCAGGAGACAAGTTGGGTCAGCATCACACATTGTAGCAAGATTACAGTTAAACTAGTAAGTAGCTGTCTCCTGTCACTTAACAATCATGCTCCCCCAAAGAGTGCAGTGTGGTTATTCTCTCGAATGATCATAAAGTAATACTTAGTAATGTGTTTGAAATCTGAATTTCAAGATGGTTGATATATGAAAATTTGATAGCAAAGAATAACTTACTACCTAAAAGTTTAAAAAATACTCTCTGTACCCATGATCTCATGTAACTTCTATATAGCCTTGCTATATAGTTATCACTCTTTAATAAATGGGAATGCTGAGGCCCAGTGTAAATGGGTAAAATTGTGATATTTCCAGAATATCTTGCCTGGCGTTAGGATATCTGCATGTCAATAGGAGTTCAAGGTGGGAAGAAGTACAGCTTTAGTGCATTTGCATCATTCCTCAAGGGTGGAGAGAAGTTTATCTCCATATCAATGGGTAATTACCTGGGCAACAGAGGGCTTATCTGTACCTGAGAGGTGAGGGGGAGGGCCAGTTTTACTTCTGCTGGAGCAGGGAAGACAGATGGCCCAGGACTGCAGTTGTGAGCAATAAACGGATTTTAAACTTTATTTCTCCCTTTGACTGATTTTGGTTTTTAGAGGTATTTTGCCCCAGGATTTCCTTTCCCTGACTTATACCCAGAAAGGTTAAATTATTCACAGTTAGTGGTAGAGCCAGGACTTAACTCCAGGTCCTCTGATGAAACCCATGCTTTCAGTCAACTACACTGCCCCAGTTTTCTCCTCTCTCTCTTTCAGAATGCAAAAATAATATACTCAGGCAAGCCCACAGTTAATCCTCAAGAGGAAATTCTCTTAGTTCTTGGGGGTGGGTAGTAAAAATGAACAAGACAAGTAGCGAGAAAAAGCAGCTTTCTGTCTGACAGGACCCATATTTCCATATCCCAGTTGCCTTCCGTTTGCATTTCCACATCCTGCCCTTTTGAGTCCTGCCTCCAGTGTCCCTTAACAGCTCTGTTCCCTTTCACATGTCTTAGCTTGCCTTGGTAGGATCCCCTTAGTGCTTGATTCCAGTTTTTATTGAAGCTGATGATATTACCCAGAGCCTTTGCTTGTTTGTTTACTTAGACAAGACATTCTCTGAAGTAGGGACCGTGTGGGATACTTTCATACTTTGGAATGCATAGGTCTTAGAAAGTCAAAGTGTGGGGGGTTTTATTTCTCCTCCATAGCATATTTTAGTTGTTGGGACTTTGATTAAACCTCACATTTAAAGCAAAATAGGCCCACCACGTGGAGCTGTGCAGACTTTTACTGTCCTAACTAAAGGGCAAGGTAGACTCGTGGCTCAATGGGCAAAGATACATATTTAAAAATATATCATCTATTTCTCATCTTTAAAAATATTCATGCTAAAGGATGACACATCAAAATGAGGGTGACATTTTGCAACCAGTAGATGTGTTTTTCTCATTTTACTGTGGTGATACAAATAGTGAGGTAACTCACTCTGTTTCTTCCTTGGGCAGCAGCCAAGAAATTGCCTGTGACTGCGAGGAGGAGCTTGATGTTTGAGTCACTGAGCTCAGCTGAGTTTTACTCTATCAGCTAAACTGACATTTTTATGTTTTCCTGAGATTTTTTGATGTTGGCACTCTAATGCTAAAATCACCAGCTTTTAGCAAAATTTAACACTGGAAATGGCTAAGCAATAGAAAATCTTGTTTTATCCCCCACCCCCCAAATTGAAGAATCCATCTGATGTTTTTATCCTTTATGAAGTGTTATATTTCTTAGTTCAGTACTAGCAAAAATTCCTGGCCTGACAAACTGATGCCTTTCCTTCAGGTAATAAGCATGAAGCCAGCCTGACCATTTTTCTTGCCATGCTTATCAAAGAAGACAAGGGTCCAGTTTTATGTCTCACTATGATAGCTTTCCATAGTCTGTCCCATCAAGTTTTGTCTTTTATTTTTTAACACTCATTTTAAATTTTGTCTGTCATTTTTGGTAACTCTATATTTTTGTGGGAACTGTATAGGATATAGAGAATGATCAATCAACTGATAACATTAGTGCAATAGATGTTTCATGGAAGTTGATAACTAATTTTGAAATTCATCTGAAAAATAATAGAATAATCAACATTTTGGAAAACAACAAAGAGAAGGGACTTGTCCTGATAGATGTCATATTAGACTGTCATAATTAAGACAGTATAGTATTGATTCAGGAATATCTAAATGGGTCAGGGAGTAGAAGAGTGAGTAGAGAAACAGACTGTATATTAATGGGAATTCAGTGTATTATAAAAGTGGCATTTCACACTTGTAAGAAAAGGGTAGATTATTTGATCAATGATTTTTGAGATAATTGATTATTTATTTGGAGAAATAATGAGTGTAAGGTCATACATTGACAGAATAAATTTCATATGATTTTAAGAACTCAATATGAAAACTTTAGAAATACTGAAGAAAATACAGGAGAATATTTGTAATCTTAAATATGAGATATAAATGAATAGATTGATAAATATCATATTAAGCTAATTACACCCAAATAATCAAAATTATAAAAAAGCAGTTATTAGTATGTTAGTAAAACTCTTAATAAACATAATGGTTGCATGATATCCCATGATGCAGCTGTGCCATTGTTTATGTAACAGTTCTGAGTTACATTTTAGGTTCTCACATAAAATGCCTTAAATCCGTGAGTAAATTTATGTCCTCTGAAAGATGATACTCTGAATAATGAGTATGATAGTTCAGATAATCCAGGAAAAGCATTTAATTAGAAAACTTTGATCCAGATACTTTACTTTCTTGGAATTTCACATTTGATATACTGATTAGCTTAAGAAAGGCCCTTTTACATTTGTTCTTTTTAAAAAAGTGACTCTTCAAAGTTGCAGTGCTCTTTTAATCATTTTTTTAGAATTATTACCAATTTATTTGCTCTCCTATTTTATTTGTGACTATTGTGGCAGACCATTAGGAATCTAACAAAGTATAAACATTTTAGAATGAAAAGATTTTCAAATTTAAATAGCGGAATCTTGTTTTCAAGGGCTGTGTTTGGATAAAAAAAAACAAAATGTAAAGCAGATAAATGCACACCTGGGGTAAATGGCATTGATGTTCCAGACTCAACTCTGTCCAGTCTTCTCTCTGGGCATCCCCACCAGGTTTTGGGGGCACCTCTGCAGATATCTCGGAACATGCTTTGAAAATGATTGATTGATAGTAACAGTGCTTGGGTGAGAAAAGAAGAAAGAGGTTGTGATTCGAGTGAAAGACCTAGTGAGACTTCCAGGATTGAAGTGTCAGTGGTCTTTCAAATGAGTATGTTACGCTCTTGAAGTTAATTTTGTGTAGCTGTTTTGGCAGCTCCTAATAGTTCCCCAAATGACAGCTACTAGCACCCTCATAAATATCTTTGCAAGGTGGAGCCTACAGTATAAAAGGTCGTTAGCCACTTGTTTTCCTCAGTGTGAAGGCCATGCCTGGCCTAGCAAGTTCCTCCTTGTGTGAATGAGTAGGGAAGACGTTCCCAGATAACCCTATTTATCAGAAGCTGGGCAGAGTTGGTTTGGCTTCTTGGGCTAGTCCATTATCCACACTGACATTTAGCTCCCCTGTAGGAATAACTTTCAGGAGAACCTCTCTGCAAAAAAAATGCGTGGTCCACTCTAACCCAGGAAGTGCTGGAGCTTCAGCAAGGGCTCTCCCTCCCTCTGTAGATAGAGACGCTGTGCTGGCCACCTCAGCTTTCTCCACACTTGCATTAGCTTCAAGAGGTAAAGCCAGCCCTTAGTTAGGTATTTGGGGCCGAGTTCGACACACACCTTCATTTTAGTCACCATCTCCCTTTCTGAGACATGGAAACTAAGACATAGGTACAGATTCTCTTGAATTGAGTGTCTTTACTGGTGTTGCCCCTATGAATTCCTGGGTGAGCTTTAAGTGGTGCTTCCCCAAATCAGTGTGTTCTGGTGGTGTTTTTCTTTCCTTCATCTCTGCTGATGTGTAAGGTTTCTGAGGACAGGGATTATGTCTCTTGTATCCCCAGGGCCTGGTATAGTGCCTGGCACATCGTAGGTACTCAAGTTGTGTTCCTTAACTGAAGGACCTCTGTCCATGTGCCTGACTGTGCAGGAATCCTCATACTTCTTAGACATGGCCTTTCCTCAGAACTGCCTTATCACATCTTATATAAGAACTTTGGGAACATCTTTGTTTCTTCCCTCTAGGTAATACAGATCCAAACAAATACCATCAACCAATTTACCTGGTGTTAGGCTCCCTACATTCTTTTTTTAATCTGTGATAAGTACCCCTTAATTAAAGACAAATATATGTCAATCACCTGTTTCATTTTTGTTATATTGTGAGGATCGTGTATTCTTGAAAGATTTCTATTAGAAGGCCATTAGAGTTATGCTAAGATAATGTTATAAATCTGTTTTTTTCTCTTGATTCTGAGAGTAAGTTAGTAACCTTCTAATACTCAGTTTCTTTACCTGTAGAAGAGTTTGGATATACATAAGAAAAGAGATGCATTTGAAAGTATTTTATGTACAGTAGGGGGCTTAAAATTGTTGCTCTATAATTTGCTTCCTTTGTTTGCTTATAGTTTGGTCCTTTCTACTACAGTTTTAAACTGTTGTTTGATTAGAACAGTGAAAACTACATCTAATGCAATTTCCATGTCTTCTCTAGCTATTTCATGGGATATAAAAAAAATTGAGCACTTTTTAAATTAGAAAGGTCCTCTAAAAAGATTAAAGGAAAAAACCAATTAAGTCTTTAAAATCGTTTTTATCTTTATTGGATTCATATGTGCATATGTTATGAGTCAAATAGTAATACGAATTGCTATGAAAAGCAGGCTTCCATCTCTCTGAAAGCAAGCACTCATTACATTTTTAGCTGTTAGGTTTTACTTACCTTCCTGGCTCTAGATGATATGCTTATATTGCTGTCCCTCCATCTTTCCATTTCTGGCCTTATCTGTTGACTTCTATGGAAGATGAGGACTTGGCACTTCACTCCTGCCCCCACACTTCTTGTTTCCCCATTATCTCTATAAAGTTATAATCTTTTCTCAGTATTCAGAGTTACCGTACTGTGACTACTTAAATGCTGTATGCGGGTGAGCCAAGTAAAAAACATGGTTACTTATCCTCTTAAGACTGATCTTGCTTGAAGTTAAAAATTGTTGGTTTGTGTGATGTGTGCTTGCACACACATTTGCACCTGATTTTCTTCCTAGCACTCAGTAATTCGATCCTGGACTTTCTTTTGGTCGAGTAAATCTCCTCTCAGTACACTGGAACTCCTCAGAGATCCTTTCAGTTGTATCTTCTGGAAGAGATCCTTCCTGGAGCCTTCTGCCTCCTGGCCTGTCTGCTGCACAGAGGCCCCCTGTCTCCTCAGCCACTGTCCTTTCTCCTCCTGGATCTCACTGTCTGGAGAGCTCTCTTGCTTCAGTCACTCAGGCTGGTGTAGAGCCCCCCTTACAGCGGTTGGGGGAGCTGGTGGGGATGAACGGCACGTGTCTTAGAAAGTTCACACTGGGTGGCTTCATTGCAGTGGCTGAGTGTTGAACTCCTAGTGGAAGAGCATTTTCCTTGGAATTTTGGAGGCATTTTTCCATTATGCTTTAGCTTCCAGTGTTAAATCCAGTGCCACTCTCATTCTTGATCCTCAGTATGAAGCCGGAGTTTTTTTTTTTTGGAAGCCTGTGGAGCCTTTTTTTGCCCTACAAATAAATATGTTCAGACATTTCATAAAAGTGGGCCTGCGGCAGATCTTCATTATTGTGCTGGCTACTCAGTAGGTGCTTTTAACCTGGAAACCTGTGTCCCTTAAACTTTGGGAGTTTTTCTGTTTGATATCCTCCATTTTTTTTTCCTGTAATTGAGGTTTTTAGAGCTCTTGTTTATTTAGATATTGGCCCTCTAGGATTGATCCCCCACTCTTCTGTTCTAATCTTTTGTCTTAATTTCCATTTCTTGGTCTTTTGTTTCTACTTTCTGGGAGTTCTTGATCCCTTAAGTATTCTCCTTTTCTGCTATTTAATTATTTTCCAAGAAGTCTTTTTTTTTATTTGCTGAATTTCCTCCCTCAAAAAAAAAAAATAGCATCTTGTTCTCCCATTGTGGATATAATGTCATCTCTTATCCCTGACGATATATTAATGAGCAGTTTTATTATCTTCCTCCTGCTTAATCTTCATTTACTCCAGATTGCTTTTGTTGTTGTGTCTCCCTCTTTCACATTCGATGTGTGGCACAAAAACAGCTGCCTGGGAACTGGGCAAGAGATGGAACTCAGCGTCGCCAACTCAACCGCCCAGTGCCTGATCTGCAATTCCAAAATCTGAGTTCTGAGTGCCAACATCAGCAGGAATGCATAGATTCTTATTTTATTAAATGGGTTATAGTCTCTTATTGTTATTTATTGTGATGCTCAAATCAGTCCTAGATTTGCCAGTGGGAGCTCCTTCCATCTGACTTCTGCCTAATTTTTATATCTTCCCTATCACTCTTCGAGCACTTCCTTGTTTGTGGTGTAATGAGATGTACCAGGCTCACTGTGTATTTTTCCTGCCCTAATCTTAGAATTAGCTTTTTCTCCATAAAGCCCAGGTTTCTGTCAGTCAGTAACAGTATTTGAAAACCAAGATCTGGTGGCTCAGATCTACTCTGGTACAGTGGTAGTGCTGTCTCAGAACACCATGCTAGTAAAGAAAAAAACAGGCATATATATATATGATATTCTATACATTTTATAACACACACATATGCCATGAATTCATACATGATTCCAGCAATTCCAACCCAACACCAGAGGTTACATCTCTAACACTGAGGAGACTCTCTGTATTTTTTCAGTACATTTAATTATTTGTTCAAGCTTAGAACGCAGACAATAGGTGCTTTAAAATCAGTATCCTGTGCTACTGCAAAAAGCAGACCTACTCAAGAGAGTTCGATATTTTCTTGTGGGATTTTTTTTAGATAAAATTTACATTCAGTGAAATACACATATCTTGTATGCACACTTTTATTAATTTTGACAGTGCATAGACTTGTGTAATCTACAACCCTCTGAAGATACAGAACATTGCCATCATAGAAAGTTCCCTCGTGGTTATTCTGCATTGGTCAAGAGAGGACTTTAAAAGCAGTGATGTACATGTAGATATTTTGAGAGGCAGGAAAAAAAATCCTAAGATATGTTCTGTTTATAAATTCAGTCTTTCTTAGGCATTCCTTTAGAGACCCCACTCGTGGTTTAATGTTTTATCCTTATGTTTAGGTAACTGGCTAAAGGTTCTTCTCATGCTGAAAGTGCCAGTACTCACTCCGAGGCCACATCCAGTTGGCTGCCTGCATGTTCACACATAAACACACATCTTTCATGTGTGTGTGTGTGTGTGTGTCTTTGGGTGGGCAGGGGTTCAAAAGGGGCCTTTGGGTAATACCCACCCATGTGGATAATATTTCAGGAATCTTATTTCATGCCAATAATCAGTATTTTCCTACATAACTAAGAAAAAAATGGGAGTTTTCCCTAACAACTGGAGACAGTGTGCAGGGAATTACTAGAGCAGTAAGAAACACTGTAGTCCAGTCTTTTGTTGAAAAGTAAATTTGGAGAAAGAGACTTTATTTCCAGTTTTCCCACAGAGGCCGGTAGAGCAACTCTTGGAACCTCAAGCCTCACTCGGTTCAGTTTTCTTGCTTTTTAAGTATGACAGACTGACTGACTGACTGATGACTGAATGATTACTTGAGGTCATGTCTGGGTTTTTTGAGAAGTAAGTGTGTCTCATTCCTTTCTCTGCCTGCATGTAGAATAATCAGAAAGTGAAGCACCCGAAGTATGAACTGATAATTAGAATTTATTTGGAACACCAAAGTGAATGTTCTCATGCAGAAAGACAGAAAAGTCATATTTGGAAACTGTCTCTAATTGAGAACAACTTGATTATTTTGTAAACTTGATGCAGTATATACTTGTTTCTCTTACTTTGGATCTAGTAATAAAGCTAATGATGCCCCATTAGAAGTTCTAGCCATTTTGAATTTTTCTTGAATTCATCATATCCATTAATATAATGCAGTAAATATTTTTTCTAGATCAGTTTACTCAATTATTCCCTGGCACTATATCAGAGATATGAAGTCAGGGAGGCAAAATTTAGGTGTGTGTAAATTTCCCTGGTGCTGCCTCTCTGCGTTTTAATGGTGTAGTCAGTCCCCGTAATAGCACTGTGAAAGTACTTGTCAACTTATTCCAGACACAATTACTGGCCAAGTATTGCTCAGTCTCATTAGTGGAGAAAAGCCTGAGGGAAGCGGTATAGTCTTACTTCTCCATTTGTACTTGATGATGCCTGCTGCCTAGTGGGCTGCCAGTTCTCTTCTCAATTCAGCAGATCCATGAGAGTTTCTAAAACAGAGTATTTACCATGGGATACAGTCTGTGTGGATTTTAAGCACCCATAAATCTATGCCTAAAAATTGCTGTATGGATTCTGTGCAGCTTGTTGAACAGTGTGATTCTGTTGTGAGGGTTACAGTGGGGTTCAATTTGCATATGTTCATCAGGAATGTCACAGTCATCTGCCTGGGAGCCTATGTGCATGAGATTCCTAAGCTTTCCAGGAGAACTGTGAGGGGCACTGTGGGACTTATTGTCGGATTACTAGGTGCTGGGGTTGAAAAGAGGGAGAGAAAGGCAGTCCTCTACCCAGCCCCTGGAGGGGATGTCTCCTGAAGACAGAGCAGCTCAGCCTGCAGGGAGGAAGGCGGGGACCACAGGGACAGGCATCCAGACTGGTGCAGAGACAGGGACAGTGGGGCAGGACTGCCCCTGCAATCTTCTGGAGGGAGTTTACAGCTGTGAAAAATGGAGGTAAATTCTCCTGTAATTATGATCTGGGCTCTTGATCATATAGCTAGTGAGGCCTGATCAAAAAGGACTTAAGAACTTCAGACTGACACTTCTCCTGTTGAATTCCTTTTACTTTAAAAATCTGTATGTGCAGTTTCTTTCCAGAGTTAAATGGCTAATTTTATTCCCTGAATTGGCATTGAAAGAAAAAATTGTGAAATTATTTTGATACACCAATATATATTCAGCTGTTCATAATATAGTTAGTTCTTCTATATTAGCCAAATGTGCCAGAATAAAGAGGCTAGGCATTTGTCATCTGTGAAGTATGCTTACATGTTAACTTTTGGATAAAAAAAAACATTGAATGTCCTTGACATTTAATATATTTAAAAAAAATCCAGCTGGGGATTACTCCATGATAGGATAAAACTAACTGTAAATCAATGATTAATGCATGCTTTAAATATCCTTAATTTTAATCACTTAAAGGATGTCAGATGATCGGCTATGGAGGTACACTTTTCTGATAATATTCCTTTCTCTTAAAAAAAAAAAAAGCAGTTCCTGTGTGGTGACCTCCAATAAGTTCTACACAATGGTATAAAGGGCAGATCAAAGTGTGGGCAAAGGGTCTGTTTGTGTTTATACAGAGGATCAAAGCCTAATTTGGCTACCCAGAAAATGAACTAAGATACGATATGAAGAATAACTTCCAACATCAGCACTCTCTGGAAGAGTCATACCAGAAGATGATCATCAAAAAACCTCAACAAAGATCCAGGCGATGCTGCAGTTGTAGCTGCATTCATCCCACCAGTTCCTGGACTTGCCATTGGAATGAAGAAGGAGATATCTAAGCTGGCCTGTGCATACAGTAAAACAACAAATTTGACTGGATCTACACTGTTGGAACTCAACCAAGAATTAGGAGAAGTGCAAGTTGAAGCGCTCCAAAATCTTACAACTACAGACTGTCTACTGTTAAAAGAACATATGGGATGTGAACATTTCCCAGGAATGGGCTGTTTTAATTTGTCTGATTTCTCTCAGACTGTTCAAGTACAGTTGGACAATATCCATCATATCATAGACAAATTTTCACAAATGCCTAGGGTGCCTAACTGGTTTTCTTGGCTTCACTGGAGATGGCTGGTAATTATAGATCTGCTTTGGTTATGTAACTGTATTCCTATTATGTTAATGAGTGTGTGCAATTTAATTAGTAGTTTAAAACCTATACATGCTTAAGTTACTCTACAAGAAGATATGTCAAAGAAATAATCAATCTTACCATGTTTTCTTCCACCTGCTACCTCTATAGCTTTTCTTCTTCCTTCCTAATTGCAACCCTTAAATAGAATTCGTGCCTCATATTGAATTTACCAAGTATCATAATTCCTCCAAATGGTAAAGATACCTCAAGACAAATGCTGGGCATAGAAGCCACAGGGCATAAATCTGCAAAGAAGTAAAAAGCTAACCTTTTCAAACAATATGGCTTCTCTCTCACTTACCAACTTTACATTTCCCTGTATGGCCCCGTAAGATGACTGGTTAGCCAGAGACGGGTAAGATTCCTCAAGGGGGGAACAACCTAAGACAGGCACAGTCGCAGGGGGGCCATCAGGTGAGAAATTGGGGATCAACAGAGGTGAGGCTTAGAACCTCACCCCCCCTGTTTTGAGAGAAATCTTCTGCATCCGTGGATGTTTTATTGCCCTTGTCTAGCTTGGATTAACACATAGTCTACAGGCACACACCTGATCATCTACATTTGCTCTCTTACAACACTAAACTAAGTTTTCTACCTTTATCTTACATCTACCTACCACTTCAGCATTTTATTAAAAATAATAATAACAATAATAATAAAGGGAGAAATGTGGGATCCACATATAAATCAAGTATAAAAATCAAACGAATATTCATATTTGACCTGATTGTTTATAGTTCATAATGCGTGATCAAAACCAAAAGTTTCTGTGATGACTGCCCTTGTACTGTTCACCATGTAAGAACTTATTCACTATGTAAGAATTTGTTCACCGTGTAAGAACTTGTTCATTATGCTTCAGAAGATTGGAGACTGATGAGAATTAGGCTTGGGGTGGATTAATGATTGTGCATTGAACATTGACTCCCCTATACAGAATTTTATTGTTGTTAACAACCATTTGATCAATAAATATGAGAGATGCTCTCTCAAAAAAAAAAATCCAGCTGTCATTTATTTGGGGAAAAAAAGATGAAAGTGGAGAAGGTAGAAGACATTCTTAATGGTGGGTATTGAATTAAGCCCTGTGGTCCAAGAACAGAATTGGAGTATCATGGCTTTCAATGGAATTTGAAGCCTTACTTAAGTTCTACGCTGTGCTTGAGATCCAATGTCAGATCAGTGAAACTTGTTTTACATAATTTCCATTCAAAACCCCGTTCCATCCCTCCCGGCTCTCATGCTCTTTGACCTCGTTAGGCTGTATGTCTCACAGGACAGAAGTTACAGAAAACACCCCAACTATAGGAAACAATTTTGCAGCCTTTATTCTTTTCCTTAAATTAGGTATTTTTAGTCTGAGCTGTAACCATTTGGCTTTCTTGCCAAGATAAGAGATGTTTATCATCCTTGTTGAACCAGAGCAATTAACTAGACAAATGGCTAGAGATTTAATCCTTAGGGTATCTGAAAAGTAAAGCGCATCTAAGGGAAGTGAAAGCAAACATTTGTTATCTTTATATCTACATCTTATATTTTCAATGTCTCAGGAGGCCGGGGCTTTTTACGGGAGCACCAAGAAATCCAGGGATGCTTTATTTCCCTACGTCCACCAAAGATGCTTACACAATTGTGACATTCCCTTTCTTTTTTTTTAAGTAGCAACTTAGTAGAGAAGTTAAAATAGTAATTCAGTTGCTTTTGCATATCATATGAGTGAGGATTTCTGGAAATTAGGGCCAAGTCTCTCAGTGATTAAAATAGAACCCACAGTCTAGTCATGTATTTCTTTTTTTCGCTGTTAAAAAAAAAACCATGATGGTTTGAAGGCTATTTCTTTTTATTGTTATCAGTCATGCTGGCAAAAATGAAGCAGATGGCAAACGGGGATATTTTAAATTCTGCTGCTACCTTGAAGTATTAGAAAATAAAGCCCAATGATTATGTTGTGTTGATCAAGTGATTAAAATGAAAAGAGTGCATTTTGTAATGCAAAATTTCTCCTGATCTTTACTGGACTGATGATGTTAAGTAAAGTAATTGTCCTTTAAAAGAGACTGCTCAGTTAACTTTTTTCCTCATTAATTTTGTTAGTCTTGTGGTGTATTAGTCAGCTTTGCATCCGTTTTCCTTTCTGGCCTGTCTGGTCTGTGGACTTGAGCCCCGGAATCAGACGTGAAGAAGGCAGCTTATGGAAACCACTTCCCCAGTTCCCACAGTCGCACAAGGCCAGATCTCTGTAACAGATCTCTGTGTAGTCACACACAGACGTTCTTTGTGGTCTGCTTCTTTGGTTGAACCCCAACTGATGCATAGTCCAAAAACTGATTGTTAGGCAACAGTGGGGAAAGCCAAGAAACAACCAATTTATACGATTTAGCTGTAGGATTTGATAGAACAAGTATCTCCAAAATATGGGGCAAATCATGAGCTATAAACAAGAGGATTGGTTGAAAATCTGTTTAAGAAGCTGTTTAGAGCCCAAGCTCTCTTTCTGGTCTGTATAGCTAGGCAAATGCCCTTTCTCCCACCTGCAAGGAATCCCAAAGTTGTATTTCTTTAAATGGGGGACATCAGGCACAGGTGAAACTGGTGTATTCAATGGAAAACAGGAGGTTCGGGTGAAAATTAACTGAAGGTGAGACTCCAGCCATCTTTCTTTTATGCATATTGTACCAGTTGAGTCCCCAGGATTATATCCTTCAAGCAGATTAGAAAAACCCTTATGGGGAAACTGACCAACACAAAAGAAGAGACTTGTAGGTGCCAGCATTGTAGAAAATCCTGAACGATATGATTGTCATAGATATGAATTTCTTTGGTAGGTATCAACAAATTAATACAAAGCTATAATTTAAAGAAGGTGGTTTTAGGACAACTATACTCCTCAAAGAAGAGCAATTTTCTTTTATCTGTAAAGACTTTCTTTTTCTCCCAAGGGCACCTCTGAGAATGTTGGCTATAAGTAGTCCTGAAGAAGACACTCTTAGCTAGGACACCTATCAGTCAGATTAGTTCCCGGTGATCAATGAGTGATAAGTGTCATTACCTGTGTGCCATAATGTCCACTTAGGACAAGAAGAGGAAGTACCCCTACAGCTAACCTCATACTCAGAAACAAGACAAGGATGCCCACTCTCATCAATAAATGGTGTTGGGAAAACTGGACCATTATATTATACCTTACACAAGTATTAAGTCAGAATGGATTAAAGACTTGACCCTAAGACCTGAACTCATAACACTTCTAGAAGAAAACATAGGCACTAGGCTCCTTGACATCAGTTTTGGGGATGATTTTTTGGATTTGACACCAAAAGCAAAGGTAACCAAAGCAAAAATAAACAAATGGCACTAATCAAACTAAAAAAGCCTCTACACAACAAAAGAAATCATCATCAAACTGAAAAGACAACCTACCAAATGGGAGAAAACATTCATAAATCATATGTCTGGGAAGGGGTTAAAGTCCCCAAAAATGAAGAACTCATATAAATAGCAAAAAAAAAACCCCCAATCTGATTAAAAATCTGGGCAGAAGATCTGAATACACACTTTTCCAAAGAAGACACACAGATGGCCAGCAGGTCCAAGAACAGGTGCTGAACATCGCTAATCATCAGGAAATGCAAATCAAAACCACTGTGAGGTATCACCTCACTGCTGTTAGAATGGCTCTTATCAAAAAGGCAACAAGTGTTGGCAAGAATGTGAAGAGGAAACCTTCATGCCATGTTGGTAGGAATGTGTATCCAGTGTGAAAAACAATATGGAGGCTCCTCAAAGAATTAAAAATGGAACTACCATATGATCCAGTAATTCCACTTCAGGCATTTATCTGAAAAAAACAGAAACACAAACTACAGGAAAGATATATGTACCCCCATGTGTGCTGCAGCATTATATACAATAGCAGAGACGTTGGAAGCAACCTATGTATTGATGGATGAAAGGATAAAGAAAATGTGGCACACACAACAGAATATTATTTAGCCATAAAAAGGAAACCTCTCTATTTGTGACAAAACAGATGGACCTTGAGGGTATTATGCTAAGTGAAATAAGAACGAGAAAGATAAATGCCATATGAATCTCACATGTAGAACCTAAAAGAAAGAAACGAAAACCCCCCACAAAACTCACAGATACAGAGAACAGATTGGGGATTGTCAGAGGTGAGGGATAGGGCATGGGCAGAGTGGGTGAAGATGATCAAAAGGAGTAAATGTTTAGTTACAAAATAAGTCCTGGGGATGTTTAATACAGCATGGTGACTACAATTTAAAATACTGCATATTTGAAAGTTGCTAAGAGTAGTTTTTTTTTATTAAAGTATCATTGATACACAATCTTATGTTGGTTTCAACTATACAACACAGTGGTTCAACATTTACCCATATTATCAAGTCCTTACCCCCTTCATTTCCGTCACTGTCAACATAGTAAGATGTTACAGAATCAGTTAACTGTATTCTCCATGCTGTACTACCATCCCCATGACCAACCTATATTGTGCTTGTGAATTATTGCACTACTTAATCCCCTCCTCCCACCCTCCCCAACCCCTCCCAATTGGTAACCACCAGTCCCTTCTCAGTGTCTGTGAATCTACTGCTATTTTGTTCCTTCTGTTTTGCTTTGTTTTTATACGCCACAAATAAGCGAAATCATTTGGTGTTTGTCTTTCTCTGCCTGGCTTATTTCACTGAGCATAATACCCTATAGATCCATTCCATGTTCTTGCAAATGGGAGTATTTCTTTTCTTTTTATGGTTGAATAATACTCCACTGGGTATATGTACCACATCTTCTTTATCCATTCATCTACTGATGGGCACTTAGGTTGCTTCCATGTCTTGGCTATTGCAAATAGTGCAGTGATAAAACATGGGATGGCATATGGTTTTTTGAATTGGGGATCTTGTTTTCTTCAGGTAAATTACTAGGAATGGAATTCCTGGGTCAAATGGTATTTCTATTTTTAGTTTTTTAAGGAACCTCCATATTGCTTTCAACAATGGTTGAACCAACAGTGTAGGAGTGTTCCCCTTTCTCCACATCCTTGCCAGCATTTGTCGTTTCTTTTCTTCTTGATGTTGACCATCCTACCTGGTGTGAGATGATATCTCATTGTGGTTTTAATTTGCATTTCCCTGATGATTAGCAATGTGGAGCATCTTTTTATGTGCCTGTTGGTCATCAAGAGTAGATTTTAAAAGTTATCACAAGAAAAAAAATTTTGTAACTGGTGCTGGATGTTAACTAGACTTACTGCAATGATCATTTCACAATATATACAAATATTGAATCATTATGTTCACCTGAAACTAATATAATGTCAACCATATTGATTAAAAAAAAAAAGAACTTCCAACATGGTGAGTAGTAACTTATAAAACTGATTACCACACAGAGGGTATAGACCAAAAATTTAAGTTCAAAAAGGGTATATGGAAAATGGTAAGAGGTACAGCCATAGTGCCATGAAGTTCTCACTCAACAAACATTTGTGGAATGAATGAATGAATGAATGAATGAATTAGTATTCTGATACCTGTTTTTCCCCTTTAGTGCATATTTCTAAATTAACTCACATTATTTCCTTTCCCAGTAGTCAGCTTTGCTTAAATTGTAACTGCCTCCATGCTAGAGAATGTTAAATGTTACTTTTCTGCTTTCTCATAGTAGTAAAACACACTTTTAGGCCTTCTGTTATGTATACTGTCCTGACTAATGTACTTTTGGCTTCTGTGGATAGTGAAGGTCTTGCAGGTAAGTTTTTGTAGTACTGTACCTTTAGTGGAATACACACGGTGGGGCTAAATTGTCTTCTGCCTGGGCCATTTATTACCCAGCAGAATAATCAGCTATGAGGTAATGACACAGCTCCAAATCTTGTCATCCTCTGCTTCATCCAGCCAAGCTTTATTTTGTTTTCATTTGGACCTGACACTCACCTTAAGCATGTGTGACTTACCCTGTTTTGCTGACTTTGGGATTTTCTTGAGGGAGTTGCAGATTTAGGTCTTTCATTTAAGCCACTAAAATTTCAGTGCAAAATAAAATGAACGTTTCTGATAATTCCTCCACTAAGAAATAGCCACGCTGCTATTTTGATATTTTTCCTTCCAGTCTTTTCTTTGTGTGCAGTCATTTTCACACATACTATGTTCTTGAAAACATGTACCAAAGTCAAAAGTACAAAAGTGTACAATAAACCTTATGTGGATTTGTTCTCTTCCGAGAAAGCAAGAACATGTTATAAATTCCATATCATCTTTTAGACACAATTTGTGGTTATGAATTTCTAGTATTTGGAACATGGGCTTTAATTTTTTTCTTTTTATTTACAATTGAATATATATTCAGTTGGCCAAAGCCTAAATACAAAATTTCACATTAAAAATTCACTACTCATTGCAATTGTGATTTCCTTCTTTGTCCCAACCATATTGTTGCAACCTCTCTGCTTTGGAACATTAGTAACTAGCACTTTGATTTACCCATCTCCACCAATTTCTCCAAGTAATAGTGATGTATACAAATTAATAATCCAAATTTGCCTCAGCTTTCTGGCACAGATGCTTGCAAAACTGAAATGTTGTCTGGCAGGGTCATTCTAAGTGTTCATTCCTTGGCTCATCATTTTTACTGTTGGCATTTGGGTAGGGCAGGTTTTTTTCTTCCATTTTGTTTATTGCAGAATGTTTAGCTTGTCTGGCCTTATCCACTGTATGTCTGTAGCACCCACCAGGCAATATGGCAACTAAAAAAGGCTCCCCACACATTTCCATGTGTACTGGGGGCCCAGGGGTGGGCAGCAGACCACAGATGGTTAGCTGATGGATTGAAGTCCAAATTTGGTGTAAAGGAAGTTTAGAAGTGAAAATGTATAGTTACGAAAGTGCTGGTTTTGAAATACAAGGAATTTCGAGACCATTTGTTTATACTTTAACACAAGTACAGTAACACTATATACTTTGGACCTAACTTCTTTCAAAGTATTATCATGAATCTTGTGTCAATAGTTTCTTGAAGACTTTTAATGGATGCGTAATAATTGCATCTACAGATTCATAATTTAATCCCCCCATGTTATTGGACAGATGTCCAGTTTTTTGCTATTATAAATAATGTTGCAGTTAACCTCTTTGTAGAGATCAAAACTAACTAGATATTCATTAAGCCCACAACAAAGAATATGCAAAGATTTCCTTTTCCTACTTTTGATCTATTTTTATACATAAATAAAGATTTTAAAAAGATGTTCTCAAAAACATTTGGGGAAGGTCAAGATAAGGGGAACGTCCCTTTTTTCCTTAGAAAAGCCCTTGGAAGTCTTGTTTTCACCTGTAACTTCTTGGCATTTTATGTAACAGATGCCTCTCTTCCTTGGACACGTCCACTTTGCCCACATCTGATTTCAGTAGTAGCTGTGATGTATAGTTTCTGGCAAGTCCAGTCACCTTTCATTGCTGGTGTTCTGCTCAAACTCAGGCACCCCCAGTTTTCCTGCATTCTGCAGTGGGGAGTTTGCTGAGCCTGTGCAGCAAGTGTAGCCTGGAAGGGCAGAGGAGTCAGTGCCCCTTCCCCTGCCTGAGGAGGGCAACCCTCAATCAGGCTGAGTAAGTGCTTCAAGCCTCTTGCCTTTCAGGTGGCAGTTCTGGAAAATACCCTGAATGCTTCTCATAGGTATTGGCAGAATGAGCCCCCTGTTACGCATAGTAGTGACCTCAGTGATGCTCTCAGATGAGCTATTCTTCCTTCCCTGTCTTTTCCTCCCTCTATCTCACTCCTGCTTCTTAGGATCACCTACATACATCACTGCACCTAAATCCTTATCTTAGGCTCTACTTTGGGAAGAACCTAAACTAAGACTCATATAATAGGCTTTTTTAGTTACTGTGTTTCCAGTGAAACTCGTTTTCATATGTTGAACTTTTTCCCTAACTAAATAAGTGAGAAAACAGCCTGGTAAAAAATTATTATTGGCAAAGATACAAAACCATTGGGCCAAAGTTAAATAGGAACTGTAGGGGAAATAGAATATATGACTTGACTGAGGGTATGATTTTTCTAGTAAACACCATTAGTCTTTAAATAGTTGCATTGTTTAAAATATACTTCAAGTAATAGTCTTTTTCCATAGGCTCTTTCTTTCTTGTGATTTACATGCAGCAAAGAAAATTGTCAATTTAATCATACCCTTCTTAGAGGATGCACCTACTATTTTCTCCAAACTGGTACACAGGGAATCCCAGTTGGTTCAAAGTCCATTGCCCAATATTGAGCTGCTTTCTATGTTGAAATTAAAAAAGCTTTTTAGGTCCTCAGTGGAGTTAATTGTGTTTTGGGGTCATGCTGCCTGTGTCTGGGCAATTACAGTAATAATAATAGAGTAATAGAGATGTTGCACTTACTGAGTACTAATGGTGCTTTATATACCTGCTCATCTTAATGCTTACTTCAGAGCTGTGAGCTATGTACTGTTACCCCATTGTATAGACATAGACACTTGAGGTTTAGAGGAGCTACTGTACCAAGATCATTCAGTTATTGAGCGACAGTTTGGATATCCATCCTGGCCTGCCTAACTTACCTCTGCCTGGAACTACTTACTAGCGATTCCCTTCTCATCAGATGGTTTCCGAGGCCTCTAAGGACTGCTGTGATGTCCCTGAGGACAGGGTTGGAGGCACTATCAGGTGTATTCATGGTTAGTTACCAAGCATTCTGGTCCTGCAGGTTTTGTGCATTGGCCCTGCAAATGCCAGACAGGTGCCTTGATAACCTCTAACATTGACACAAATTCTGGAACCCCACAGCAGAGGTTTATGTGGGGGGCTTCTGGCTCACCAGCCCCAGTAATGGGACAGGAGTGAGGCCTGCCCATCTCTCTTACTGATTTCTTTCTTGCTTGCTCATTGTGCACAGGAAACAGTTGATCAATGGACAACGCTAATTACCACTAGTTATTTCATCAGAATTATCTTTCGTTTCTAGTCTTTTAATTCAAAGTTCTATCATAGAGGGATTTTAGTTGTTCCTTTCACTGCTGCAGTTTATTGTCCACATGCCCTAAACAGATATTTATGAAGAAACTCCAAGTAACTTAATAGATATAGCAAGAGAAAGTGGTAAGGGAAGATGTGTTTGTTGAGATCCTCACAAATGCCAGGTGTAATCTCACACTCACATAAATTAATGTTCAATCTTTATCAAACTGATTCTATGCACCATTGATTTCATGACAATAATTGTATGTTTTTCTCTTGGTTACTGATAGAGATTGGGAGTTGACTAAGAGTAAAGAGCATTTATTATGTTAATAACACATAGATTTTATGGTACTTGGTAATTCATAAATTGGCTTCTTTGGTGCCTTTAAGCAACCCCAGAGGCTAAGGAGGCAACTTGATTCCCACTTTCCTTTGAGACTGAAGCTCAGAGAGACTAAATAACTTGCTTCAGGAGCTAGAGCTTCAACTTTTTTCTAGCTATAAGCCTTAGTAAATCTGACCAATTGGGTTGAATGTTTTTCTTTGTTTTCCCCTATTAATAGACTGAATTACTTGGGGAAAAAAATGAGATGAAGGAGAAAGATTAAGAGACTAGACAGAGTGTTTTTGATTCCATAACTGTCCTAAATTAGACAACTTGAAGGTGCCTCTTTTTTTGTTTTGTATGGTGCAAAGAGTTATTTACTCATTTCCCATTTTTACCTTAATATTTGAGAAAAGATGGTTAGTTATTTCTGGTATACTATGCATAAATGTTGCAAGATAGATGAAATGAAGGCTCTGTACAGTTTGAAATGCTTAGAAGTATATGAATTTAAATTGGCACTATTGAATTATAATTCCCTGAGAGAAGGAAACTAAACAGTTACAGTCTACTAAGAAAGATCGAAAAGGAACTTTAGAATTTTGAAAACCAATGATGTGACTTCAAGGATGTTTCATATTTTAATAGAAATGTCAGTATGGTTTAAGATTGAGGATTATTCTGAGGCATTTTAAAGCCATTTACTTAATTTTGTTAAAATATGCTCCAGTCACTTCAAGATTAAGTCATATATGTCTGAATGAACTCACAGCATCCTAAACTTAATCCATAATAGACCCTATCACACAGTATTACAATTGCCTATTTCTGTATGTCTCATAGAGTTAGGGATTGTATCTTGTTTACCAGTATATCGCTAAGGTTTGGTACATTATATAGCAAATATGCTCTAGATGATTTTGGGAGAAAAGGAAAGAGGATGCAGTGTGAGATAAGGTCCTCCATCATTCTGAATGGAGTATAATTTTTCTGTTGGGAATAGTCACAAAAATCTTCTTTTAGATAATCAACCCAAGTCGTTTCCTTCATGATCTTAACAGAATGCACTGGTCTTCAGTATTAAAGCTCAGAATTAATTGGGTTGTAACCTTTTCCCATCATTATTTCAGTTACAAATGAGTATCCTAGGTTAGGGTTCCTACTGACCTGTCTCCTGCCTTGGGATGTAACAAACATCCCAAATGAAATTTGGATGTCTGAGACTGTTCCAATTCTGACAGGTGAACACTGTTTATACCTAGCACTCAATTCTCTCCTACATCACTTCCTTCTTGACTGATTTTACAGTTCTCATCTCAAATTCCTTCTAGAAATGTTTTCTATTTTCTAAAATTTGAAGATTTTTCTAGCAGAGAAAATTTGCAAGAAAAAATTATTGCAGTTTTTTAACTAGCAATGTTACTTTTAAGAAGAGTGCAAAGATTTAGTGAATTGAATATTCAAAAACCATGGCTATAGGTCATGAGTGTTATGTGAGTTGCTACACAGATAAGTAATCAAAATTCTGAATGATAAGACTGATGAAAGTCCTTTGAAAGCTAGAATGTTTTAGAAATAAAAATAATATTAAAAGCAATGTGGTCTGGTGACTTTGAAGACAGACTGACCTGGCTGTGAGCTTGGACCCTGAGTCTTGGGCCCTGCAAGTTACTTAACCCTTGGAATCTTATTAGTGAAACAGGAAGAAGAACACCTACCTCATGGGATTTACTTGAGAATTAAATCATGTAACTCATGGGAAGAGCTGCTGTAGAGATTGAATAGATGGTAGCTATTTTCTCAACTTTAATATTACAGTTAAAGCAGTATAGTATATTTGTATTATCCTATACCTTTCCCCATATTAAGTCATATTGTGAAAGCATTAGAAACCTACTCTAATCATCTTAAATAACAATCATATCAGATATGATTTGCAAATATCTTCTCCCCTTCAGTAAGTTGCCTTTTCATTTTGTTGATGATTCCTTTGCCAGAAGCTTTTTAGTTTGGTGTAGTCCCACTCATTCATTTTTGCTTTTGTTTCTTTTTGGTGTTAGATTAAAAAATCATTGCGAAGACTTCATATCAAGGAGCCTACTGCCTGTGTTTTCTTTTAGGAATTGTATGGTTTCAGAACTAGCATGCAAGTCTTTAAACCATTTTGAGTTAATTTTGGTGTATAGTGTAAGAGAGGGGTCCAATTTCATTGTTTTGCATGTGACTGTCCAGTTTTCCCCAAAATCATTTATTGAAGAGACTGTCCTTTCCCCATTATATGTTCTTGCCCATTATATGTTCTTTGTTGCAAATTCATTGACCATATAGGCGTGGGTTTATTTTGGGCTCTCTATTCTGTTTCATTGTTCTATGTGTCTGTTTATTTGCACATTGTATCTTTTTCAGATGAATAAATTGAGGCCCAAAGTGTGGTTAGATGGCTTGTCAAGGTCAAGCATTTAACCAGAATCAGGTTGGGTGCTCAAACTCTTATTCATTTCTTACTAATCTATTCTCTTCCAGAAAACCAACCTTTCCTCCTTTATGTATGAAAATTTTTGAGTAGTTTGAGATAAAGATATGTGGAGCAGAAATGACAGACTTCTATCATAGAAAGTTATAGCAGATACTAGATTTTCCTGAGAAAATGCTTAAACCATATCTTGCTACTAGCATTATATGATCACCTCATTTTTTTATGCTAATATAAACTTTGATCTTAATATCTGATACTTTCTCTATGAAATCATGACTGTAATACATAAGTGATGTTATTTACCAAACTGTGTGTAGTAATCATTTCAGCTAATCAGACTTAATTATGTGTTTAAGGTGGTGTCTGAGCACTTGGCTGAATTCGTTTTCATTTTATAAGCCAAAGGTTGGGTTTCAAAGGAACAGCTCCAGTGAACAGATGGCTGCTCTTGTCTACAGCTGTTCAGAGTTAAAGCTGGGTTTAATACAAAGTTAAATGGAAGCTGGCATAAGTGTTAAGAATATGCTGTTAATTATTTGTGTTTCTAAGAAGCCTGGATAACATTCTTACTTGCAAGATTGTACTGGACAAGTTGAAGTGTGTTTGCTGTGTTTTATTATATTATGATGAAAACAGGCTCTTCTTTTCCTCTACCACAAAACAAATTTTTTATTTGGGGATGTTTGTTAAACATCAAAGGGTAGAGATAAGAAAAGAAGGATCCATGAAGATGAATATGTGAAAAATAATGCTAATAATAAAAGAAAAAATGCTAATATTACTTGTTAGAGTAATGGGTGAATGATTTCATTATGCACTTTAGTTTTTTTTTAATTTTCTAATAAAATTAACATAAGTCAGGATGTATCACAGCTTTCAATTCTAATCCCCTGACCATAATTACCATTATTTCTAAATTTATTTTTTGAGGTTTAAAAAAAATTTCCTCAAAAGATACTAAGTTTATCCCTAAATAAATCTTAATTCTTCAAGTCGTTCTGCAACCAGTAGAAGATGACCAATGTTACTGGCATGTATCTGGAAGCATTTTGAAAGGAAAAACAAAAGAAATTTTCATTGAAATGTCTCCTTTAGAGTAACCAACAAAGCCTAAGGATACTAAGGAAGAGCTTAATTCATCTCTATAAATGAGTACAAGGTGATATGCTGCATAATTTGGGGGAGTTGAAGAGTTTAAGTTTTGCCTCCTCAAATGGAATCCATTAAGGAATTTAGGAAATGAATAAATTTTGATGGGGTTTGGGACACGCTGCCCCAAAGTACAGCACCTTGACAAGAGAATGTGAGACAAGATCCCAGCTCTCTGGAGGCTTTAGGGGGAGAGGCCAGTAAAGAAGTGAAGCTATAACTAATTTAATGGCAGGTCAACATACGAACTAGGCAGATGAAGCAGGGAAGGTGTGATAGGGAGTCCTATGGGGAAGGGTGTTGGATGGGGTGTTGGGAAGGCCTGCTCGAGCAGAGGCTTGGGTGAGAACTGAATAAAGGGTCGGTATTCCAGGCAGAGGAAGTGGCAAGTGCGAAGTCCCTGAGCAGGAATGGACTGGATGTACATGAGGAGCAGAGGAGGCCAGAGGATGGCTTTTTCCTTTTTTCTTCTTTTACCAGATCAAAAAGGAATCCTCTTAAGTTTTTCTTAAGGGTGTTTTCAGTCAGATGATATAATTTTCAGCTGCAAAAGTTGTCCCCTTTTCCCTGCATTGTGTGAATTGCCTTCCCTGGACTCCTCTGTTACAGGAACTGACTTGTTACTTAAGGAGTTCCTGAGCTTCACCATCTCACAGATCTCACATAGAGAACTCGTTTGCATTCTTTATATGATAGCTTGTTTTCTTCATTTTTCTGCCTACACAAGCTAGGATATTTGCTGGGGAGGATATTCTTTCTGAGGAAGCAAGCTTTTGTATAAGTAGTTTCTGCCCAGTAAGTAACCAAGTCTGCGCCGAGCTGTATGGTGTGTTAACCGCATGCAACGCATAGTTAGCCGCTTGATTTGTGGGTTTTGGTGATGAAAAAAGCTTCTCTAGTTTATTGCATTACCCAATCTCTTATGCTTTAGGACCAAAGGATTTGTTTCTCAACTCTAACACTTCCTTTTTATATCCCCAACCCTCAGCCCCAAATTGGGTAACCAGATAGGAATTTGAAACTCCTTTAACTCTCTATAGGTCTTTTGCACTTAAAAAGTAAATTACACAATAGAAAGAAATCGAATGCCCTTGGCACATTTAATAAATATGGTGATAAATATTGGATATCACATCCAAAAAGAGGGGCCGAAGCAGAGGAGAAAAAAAGAGGAAATAGAGTACCAGTCATTAATTTATTATCTCTCGGCTCCAGATTTCCCCTTCTTTGCTTTGGGATAGCAGAGTGGGCACCTAAACGTTTCTCTGGTACCCGCCGGTGTGGTGCTGGGCTCGGTCAGCGGGCGACAGGGCACCGGCAGTGGGAAGCGCTTCCTCGCGGTCTGGTTCTCCTTTCTGCAGCGCCGGCAGCCCTCTGCTCACGCCAGCTGACAACGACCGCTGCGGGCCATCTTGCCCCACCTGCCAGCTGTTTCTGCGGTAGCTGCAGCTGCATCCGCAGCCTGCCTTCTGCCCACTGCCAGAGCTGGTCTCGGGGCCAGTTTATGCCCTTGACAGATGCAGGCCCTTACACGGGCGGGGTCTGTGTGGTGCTCTCTTGCAAGTTTCTGAACCACCAGGAGCTGCAGCTTCTGGTGTAGCCAGAAACTTCCTTTTTAATGAAGGTTTCCAGGTGCAATCCTAGCCATTGATTTATTACATACACTTTAAGATGTGTTAAACAGAGCTATTAAGCCTAAGGGAAGAAATGGGACACTGATAATTGTACTAACAGAATTTTTAATATCTGCATGAACTGTTGAGAAAAGAAGCCACAATTTTGATTATTTTTCTTTTCCATTGTACACTATTGCACATACATGCTCACTTTTTTTTGTAAACATGCACATACACACACACACACTTTACGGGTTAAAAAAAAAACCCAAACTCTCAACAAAATGGGTATAGAGGGCAAGTACCTCAACATAATAAAGGCCATATATGACAAACCCACAGCCAACATTTTACTTTACAGCGAGAAGCTGAAATCTTTTCCTCTAAGATCAGGAACAAGACAAGGATGCCCACCCTCCCCACTTCTACTCAACATAGTACTGGAGGTCCTAGCTACGGCAATCAGACAACACAAAGAAATAAAAGGCATCCAGATTGGTAAGGAAGAAGTTAAATTGTCCCTGCTTGCAGATGACATGATATTGTACATAAAAAAAACCCTAAAGAATCCACTCCAAAACTACTAGATCTAATATCTGAATTCAGCAAAGTTGTGGGATACAAAATGAATACACAGAAATCTGTTGCATTCCTATACACTAACAATGAACTAACAGAAAGAGAAATCAGGAAAACAATTCCATTCACAATTGCATCAAAAGAAAAAAATGCCTAGGAATAAACCTAACCAAGGAAGTGAAAGACTTATACTTTGAAAACTACAAGACACTTATGAGAGAAATTAAAGAAGATACCAATAAATGGAAACACATCCCGTGCTCATGGATAGGAAGAATATTGTCAAAATGGCCATCCTGCATAAAGCAATCTACAGATTCAGTGCAATCTCTATCAAAAAACATTCTTCAATGAACTAGATTCAACAGCATTCTTCAATGAACTAGAGAAAATATTTCTAAAATTGATATGGAACCACAAAAAGACCCCGAATAGCCAAAGCGATCCTGAGAAGGAAGAATAAAGTGCGGGGAATTACACTCCCTGAGTTCAAGCTCTACTACAAAGCCCAGTAATCAAGACAATTTGGTACTAGCACAAGAACAGACCCATAGACCAATGGAACAGACTAGATAGCCCAGATATAAACCCAAGCATATATGGTCAATTAATATACGATAAAGGAGCCATGAATATACAATGGGGAAATGACAGCCTCTTCAACAGCTGGTGTTGGCAAAATTGGACAGCTACATACAAGAGAATGAAACTGGATTATTGTCTAACCCCATATACAAAAGTAAACTCAAAATGGATCAAAGACCCTAATGTAAGTCATGAAACCATAAAACTCTTAGAAAAAAAAAGGCAAAAATCTCTTAGGCATAAATATGCACAATTTCTTCATGAACATATCTCCCCGTGTGAGGGAAACAAAAGCAAAAATGAACAAGTCGGACTATATCAAGCTTCTGTACAGCAAAGAAAAGCTTCTTTACAGCAAAGAACCTCATCAATAGAACAAAAAGACATCCTACAGTATATGGGAGAATATATTCATAAATGACATATCCGATAAGGGGTTGACATCCAAATTATATCAAGAGCTCACACACCTCAACAAACAAAAAAACAAATAACCCTATTAAAAAATGGGCAAAGGAGCTGAACAGATACTTCTCCAAAGAAGAAATTCAGATGCCCAACAGGCACATGAAAAGATGCTCCACATTGCTAATCATCAGCGAAATGCAAGTTAAAAGCACAATGAGATATCACCTCACACCAGTTAGGATGGCTGCCATCCAAAAGACAAACAACAACAAATGTTGGCAAGGTTGTGGAGAAAGGGGAACCCTCCTGCACTGCTGGTGAGAATGCAAATTAGTTCGACCATTGTGGAAAGCAGTATGGAGGTTCCTCAAAAAGCTCAAAATAGAAATACCATTTGACTCAGGAAACCCACTTCTAGGAATATACCCTAAGAATGCAGTAGCCCAGTTTGAAAAAGACAGATGCACCCCTATGTTTATCGCAGCACTATTTACAATAGCCAAGAAATGGAAGCAACCTAAGTGTCCAACAGCAGATGAATGGATAAAGAAGATGCGGTACATATACACAATGGAATGTTATTCAGCCATAAGAAGAAAACAAATCCTACCATTTGCAACAACATGGATGGAGCTAGAGGGTATTATGCTCAGTGAAATCAGCCAGGCGGAGAAAGACAAGTATCAAAGGATTTCACTCATCTGTGGAGTATAAGAACAAAGAAAAAACTGAAGGAACAAAACAGCAGCACACTCACAGAACCCAAGAATGGACTAACAGTTACCAAAGGGAAAGGGACTGGGGAGGATGGGTGGGAAGGGAGGGATAAGGGGGAAAAGGGGGCATTATGATTAGCATATATAATGTGGGGGGCACAGGGAAGGCAGTATAACAGAGAAGACAAGTAGTGTTTCTATAGCATCTTATTATGGTGATGGACAGTGACTGTAATGGGGTATGTGGTGGGGACTTGATAATAGGGGGAGTCTAGTAACCACAGTACTGCTCATGTAATTGTACATTAATAATGGCAAAAAAAACTATATATGGAATGTTTGACATTCCAACTATGCTATTTTTAGATATTTTAAAATGTTCTGGAATAGTATATATATTTTACTCTTCCTTCAAGTTTGATGTCAATCTTAAAAATAGATATAATAAAACAGATGATTTCTTCCAAGTTTTATCACATTAGATGGAGGTTTTAAATAGAATGTCACTAACATATTTCAGATCGTTGTTAAACTCAAGGTGTTTAGAAAGACTCTTTAAAGGGGTCTGAATCTCAGCCTTGGGAGAGAGAAGGCCCTGCTAAGTACTCCACTTTTCCTTTGCCTAGATAGATGTTATTAAAGACCACTATAACCCAAAGAAAAAATGGAAATAGTACCTCCATCCATTTTTGGAAGTTGTTTAGAGCAGAGATGAGCACACTTTTTTTTTTTGTAAAAGGCTATACAGTAACTGTGTTAGACTTCGTAGACCATATAAGGTGTCTGCTGCATATTCTTCCTCATTTTTTTAAACCTTTTAAAAATGTAAAAAACCTACTTAGTTCATGGATTGTTGTTTGTTGACCCCCTGGTACAGAGTATAAATAAAGTAAATTCTCACTTTTTTAAACTGGAGAAGTCTAACCTAACACTGGGTTTCTTTCATCTCCTCGTAATGTGCTGGCTTCCCACAGAAAGAGTGATCCCAGAGAACCAGCAGAAGCAACAGTGGCTTCTACAACCCAGCCTCAGAAGTTCCACACCATTACTTCTTCAGTACTGTGTTGGCCACACAGGTCAGCCCTGATGCAGGGTGAGAGGGCACTTATTACACAGGTGACTATTAGGAGGTAGAGAGTCTGGGGGGCCCTCTTGGAAGCTGCTGTACCACAAGACTTTTATGTGTAGGTGCTTTTCCGTGAATCCAGCGATGCTTACTAAGTTAACAAAGTGTTGACAAATAGAATATCTTGGAAACCCGTTTGTGCATCAGCACTGTCCCGATAGGTATCAGGATGTGGTGGCCATTTTCCTGAGGCTGATAACTCCAGAGTCATGACTATGAAACTATAAGGTAGGCATTATGGTAAGCAGTTAGAAAATAGAGATGTAAGGGGCAGATAATAAGATAGGAATACACTGCATTTTAGGAAGGAGTTCAAAATGAAACCTGTAATTATAAATGTATAACATTTAAAGTGACAGATGTGAAGAAATAGCTGTTAAAATAAAACATAAATAACCCTGTCTTTTGTTTTGCATTTATTTGAATAGGATATAATATTTTTAAAGAGATTTTTAAAACAAACTGTAACCATGTCATTAAATACTTCTGTAGTGGAATAAATTTAAAGCATTTTTTGTTGGTTTTTAGGACTTGGATAGAGTTGCCAACTGTGCTAATCATCTTAGACACCCAGGTATCGAAGCACAGAAGACAGCTTTGTTAGCACCATCTGGCCAGAACTCTAAAGTCTTGATTCTCTTCCTTTGAAATAATTCTTGACAATAACTGCCTTAGATTAGGTTAGGGGCAAAAAATTGGTGTATGTTCTTATCTGAAAGCCACCTCTGATACAGTTTTCCTTCCTAAATTATTTCTTCCTCTGGGGCTCTATCATACTCTCTGTCACTGTATTATTCCTGTCCAAAGCCTATTATTGTAAAGAATTCTCACAAAGGAGAATTTAAATCTCAGTTCAAGAGTCAAGTTCAGGTTTAGCTTGGAATCTTGAAGAATAACATGTAGAGGAAGTGCATTGTCCATAAGTTCAGTGAATTTTCTCAAAATGAATGTGCTCATCAACCCAGAGCAAGAAACAGTATCACCAGCACTCTGGAAGCCCCCATGTGCTTTCTTTTAGTCACCACCAAAACCCTGTATAACCACCATCCCACCTTCTAACACCAGAGGTTACTTTTGCCTGTTTTTGAAATTTATGTAAATGGAATCTTAGAGCACATACTCTTTTGTACCTTTTTGTTCAGCATGTGAGATTCATCCATGTTGTTGTGTTGCTGTAATTCTCCATCTGATGGATACTCCTCCGTTTGTTCATACTGATGATGATGACGACAACGTGTGGTTTCTAGGTTTTGCTTATTATAAAGAATGCTTCTATAATACTTTCATATTTTCTTTTGAGCACATATATAATTATTTCTTTTGGTTTATATCTAAAAGTAGAATTGCTGGGTCATTAAATATGTGTGTATTTGTAAATACTGTCCATTTTCAAAGTGGTGGTTCATGTTCTCTCCAGCAGAGTACAGAGCTCTCATTTGAACTCCTTGGCCTCAGTCACATTCCTGGGCTGTGGGCCTGATTGGACCAACTTGGAACAGATGTCTGGTCGATTACAGTGAGGGGACAGGGGGCTCACATCATACAGACTTGGTTTTGGGAGGCCCACCAGTGTTTACTCTAGGTAGAAGTAGAGCAATTTCTAGAAAATGGGAGATTGTATGAGTTGGGTGGAGATCCTAAAATGTTTCCACATATATACAAATTAGATAAGCAAAGAAAGGCTCTGAGTTAGAGTTGTAGCTTCAAGTCATTGCCAAAATAATGTATTTGAAACCATGTGATGAGACAAGATCACCCAAAGATAATTTCTAGAGAAGAGAGAGGGTAGCCTATGAAACTCTGGAAAATACCAACATTTAAAGGATGACAAAAGAAATCTCTAGGTGAGACTGAGATGGTATGACCAGAGATCCTAGGGAATGTGGTATCACAGAAGCCAGGAAAGAATGTTTCAAGGAGAGTGTGATCAAAAGTGGTGATTGATTCTGCAAGGTTAATAATGAAAAAGTTTTCATTTCATCTAGAGACAAGGAGGTCAGTGGCCTTCTGCAATTAATTTCAGTGAAATGATGGAGCCTGAGTGCAGTAGGTAAAAATTAGTGAAAGCTAGAGGTATAGAGATCACAGATATAACCATTCCTTTCAAGTCACTTAGCTGAAAAGGGAAAGGGGAGCAGAGATAGAGAGAAGGTAGTCAGAAGGCAGGAGTGGCATGAATATACTTACCTGCTGATGGGAAAGATCTGATCAAGAAAATATTCTAAAAAGTGAGGTCTGTGGGCTGGCAGGAAGGAAGGGGATTCTGAGCTTAGGGGAAGTGTGTTAGCTGTAGGACACAGAAAGACTTCTGCTGTACACCGTTTACAATAGCCAAGGTATGGAAGCAACCTAAGTGTCCATCAGTAGATGAATTGATAAAGAAGAGGTGGTAGATATACCCAATGGAATATTATTCAGCCATAAGAAGAAAACAAATCCTACCATGTGCAACAACATGGATGGAGCTAGAGGGTATTATCCTCAGTGAAATAAGCCAGGAGGACTACCAAATGTTTTCACTTATTTGTGGAGCATAACAAAGCAAAACTGAAGGAACAAAACAGCAGCAGACTCCCACACTCCAAGAAGGGATTAGTGGTTACCAAAGGGAAAGGGTTGGGAAGGGTGGGAGGGGAGGGAGGGAGAAGGGGATTACAGGGCATGACTGGCACACATAATGTAGGAGGGTCACAGGGAAGGCAAAACAGTATAGAGAAGACAAGTAGTGACGCTGTAGCATCTTACTACACTGATGGACAGTGACTGCAATGGGCTGTGGGGGGGACTTGATAATATGGGTGAATGTAGTAACCACAGTGTTGCTCATGTTAAACCATCATAAGATTGTATATCAATGATACCTTAATAAAAAGAAAAAAAAGATTTCTGCTGTAGCAGTAAGAAAGCAAGAAGGCCTGGTTGGCTTGGTGGCAGAAATTTGAAAGAGTCTGGTCACTCAGCACATATTAATTGAATTTATTGTTGATTGAATCATTGTGTGTTTTCAGCCATTATGTACTGCAGTTTAATTTATCAGTTTTTCACTCATCCAGATCTCCTGGGCAAGGGATCTGCTGCACAGTTTATGCTACACAGGGGAGCAGTCTCTTCCATATATACCCCAACAGAGTGCCTAACAGCTTGGAATTACGTACTTGCTAAAGAAATCCAGATGTGTTTCCTTTATATAGTGCCAATTTGTTTCCCAGTATGGAACTAGCACCTTTGTCATACAAAGATCTTCATGTACTTCTGCAATATATAAAAGTTGTGACTATAAACTTATGCAGTGATTTAAATACATGTGTGTATATAGTATACTAATATGTATTATGTATTGTGAATTTATATACACATTAGACTATGTGTCCAAATAAATATTATCTTTAGTTTTGAAAAATAGATAACCTTTGTATTGACTTTGCATTTTGAAGTTGTTTTCAGACCTTGAACCACATTATTTGGAATGTCTTTAATGTCTTTAATAGTGGTAAGAATTCATCTTTACATGGGGGATTTGATTGAACAGCCAAATGTTGTCAGGAACCAAATCTATTTCTTTTTCTTATCCAACTTCTAACTTGTGTCTTAAATCTTTTTAAAGTAAATTACGTGATCTAATGGTATTTGTGGAATGCAACTGAGAGACCCTGAAAAGAGCAGTAATGAGGGAGTTCTACCTCGTGGATGTGGAAAGGGCACACTGTAGCACCATATTATTGCTGAAAGCCACACACTGAGACTGTCACATGGAGTGCTTTGTGGCAGAGTAATTAAAGTAGTCTGAAAGGGCTTATATTTATAAGTACTGTTGCTGTTTATTTTTCTTTATCAGTGTATCACCATTCCCTTTCAACTGAGATGTAAGCTGCTACTCTGGTTTATATTATGCAGGTTATGCCAGTTCCCATTACACACCAGTACCTCCTATCACCCCATCTCAGAAAGTCTCTCCTTTTTGAAGTGATTGCGCTGTTGTATTTTTCTCTTCAGCTGAGCTAGATGAGGTCTTAGGCCATAGTTTCTGCTTCTTGATACTTGACATTTTCTTAATGCATGTAGAATGTAAAGTTGGATCACAAATGGTTGCTATTCCTACTTTAAAGAGATAAAAACAGTGAATTAAAAGAAAATTCAACTTTTTTTTCAGTCTCACTCCCTGATGTATTATTTTTTATTAAATGGCATGTGGTGGGGTTATTGATATAACCTCTATTAGATTTGAATGCTGAAAATAGTGTTGTTTGTTAGCATCCAGGAGAAACAAGCCTTATTCAAATTTGACTGGACAGGTAAGCTTATTTGACAAATAACTGATGCTGTTGTAGAAATAGGAACCCTCCTAACAGGATTAGTAGCCGACAGGCTATGGTCATAGGAGGGATGCATTGAAAAAAGGAGTGGAGTTTGGGTGAGTCAGTCTTCAAACAGTTCAGCTCTGTGTGTGTGAGGAGTTTATATAAGATTTTCAGAATCATCTTTTCATAAAATCCCCTTCACAAAGGGTTGTCATAGGATAAGTATGATAGTTTCTTTTAAACTTTAACGTGTCAGAAGAATGCCAATATTCTTAAAGCTTCTAAATAAGAACTTGTAAAGAGTACATGCATTTTTGTGCTTGTTTTTTATTTTCAAAAATTTTTTCAATTCCCTAAGTAACTGTAGTTTTCTACTGGCATGAAAAAAGTTTAATATTTGACCCTTTGTTAATAGGTCACTTCTCTCTATAAATGGTAATCTTAAAGTGTTTGTCTAAACCTATTGTGTTTAGCATTGTTTTATTTTGAAACAGTCTCAAACTTAGAAAAAGGTATAAATGCAGTAGAGAGAATATTTTGTTTCTGAACTATTTGAGAATAAGTTGCAAACGTGATGCCATTCCCCCGTAACAAAAATGTTCTCCATCTAGACCAAAAAATGACCACCAAAATTAACATTGGTACATTACTATCATCTAGTTCTTAGACCCCATTCAAATTTTGCCAATTTTCCCAATAATGTTCTTTATCGGAAAAAGTTCAGGATCGCATTTGAATTTAGTTGTCAAGTCCCTTTCAGTCTGGAATAGTAACACATTCTTTCCTTGACTTAACAAGTTTGGCGCTTTTGAAGATTCACTGTCATTTTGTAGAATGTCTCTGGTTTTGTCTGTTGCTTTCTTGTGATTTGATTCAGGTCATCCGCCTTTGTCAGGGATGTCACACACTGTTTTCTCTCTCACTGCATGATTCCAGTGGCCCTGTCATCCTTCATGTTCAGTCTGATCACTTGAAGGTGGTGTCTGCCAGACTCCTTTCTCTTTGAAGTTCCTGTTTTTCCTTTGGAATTGATGCTTTTCTGTGGAGGCATACTAAAATTATGTAAATATCTTGTTCCTTATCAAACTTTAAATGTATTCACTTAATTATATCAGAATGGACTCCTAATTTCCTATTTCTTTGTATAATCTGTTGTATATTGATAATTATATAGTAACAGATCATAATCTGTTTACTCTCATTGTTGATTTTAATGCTCAAATGGTTCCTTGAGACTTCCTTCAAGCTGACTTCTGCATCCTTTCGATATCTCTCCCATCATTCGCTGAGAACTTCCTTGCTTTCTAGAACAGCAGGATGCTCCAGGCTCATCTTGTCCTTCCCAGGTCCTAGCCCTGGAATTAGCCATTTTTCCAAGGAGCCCTGGTTCTTTTCAGATGAGACTGGTATTTAGAAGCCAAAATACACTCATTATTGGGAATGTTACTCTTCATAGTCCCCCTCAGAAAGAAAAGTTGTATATACATAAGTATAAAAATAATAGGTATATAACATTTAAATATTTTATGTTTATATACATATATAATTAACATTTGCATATTTAAAAGTTTTATACTTATTTTGTTGGTTTTATTTGTATTTTCTCGTATTAAAAACCATGAATTCATACCAATATTTTCAGTTTCATTCCAGTGTGAGAGGGTTCATTCTACTTGTCTCCCTTTCCATGTTGTAGCTCCCTCATTCCTGACATACTTGCTTATTTGGTCAGTTGTCCTGTGGGTGACAATCTCTCATCTCTGCCACCACTCCTTGCCTGCACAGATGCCTTCCTCACCCAATTTGGGTTCAAACCTTGGTCTGAGCATACCTTCCAGGAGGTGCCCTCACCACCTTTCAGTTCCTGCCATGCCACACTTCCACTCTGTGGACACCCCTTCCCATTCCACTCTGTGGACACCCTCCTCACCAGGGTTAGGCCCTGACACACCCATGCTAGCTGTCCCCCTGGTCAATGCCTCCATATGTGGATTCTGACTTCCCACTTTTGGCCACCCTACTCCCCTCCATGGGTGCCCTTCTCAGAATGAATCCTTAGAGTGAAGAAGAGTAATTAATCCCTCATGGGAAAAATGAAATTAGATCTGTCCTTGACACACTGTCATAAAACTACAGAACCCCGGAAGCAGAAAGCTGGAAGAAAATCTCACAGAAATCCTTAAATTTATAGAATGAGGCCAGAAGGGAAAGGAATATCTTCAAAGTTCTGAGGGGAAATAATAAATCTAGAATTCTGTGTCTAGTAAACGTTTTCAACAAAATAAAGGTTGAAAGAATAAAAGATTCTTATTGAACGCTCTTCTGTGGAGGAATAAAGTTGAACATATACGAGAACAGGATGTAAGAAGAAATGGAGAGCAAAGTAGTTGGAAAACTTACAGATGAATCTATAAATCATATAAAGCAGTAGTCATGGCAACTTGGGGTTTCTAGAAAAGGTAGAAATAATTCTTTCTTAATTGTGATTGATAGAGTCTAAGGTCTTATTTTTGTTCAGCAGTAGGCTAGAGAAATTAACTTTATGCTCTAAGCCACCTAAGAATGTCTCAGAATGTAAAGGACAGACACTAAAAGGGTAGAGAAAATAACCAAATACTTCCAAACCAAGAGAGAGGAGTAAAGGAGAATAAAAAAATTAAATTATTAGAGGGAAAAAAGACAGAAGCAAAGGAAAATCAGAATAAATAGAAAACCTAAAATAAGATGGCAGATACCCAAATTTATCTGAAATAACAACAAATGTGAATAAATTGAACTCAAGAGTGAAAAGGACAGAAATTGTTGAATTTGTTAACCATATATAGTTTCTCGTTGAAAGCATTACTCTAACACAGAAGGAGTGAGCAAAATTTAACATGGAAGGAAGGCATGAGAATGCAGAAAAATGTTGACAAGGAAATTGGTAAAATACGAGCACTAAAAAATCCTCATTTTTAACCCTGTGTTACATACCACCTAATGGGGAGTTCTTTGTGGAATGTGTGAAGCAAGCATGCGACTCTTTGGCTGATTGTTCTGCTGAGCTTTTCCTTGGACTCATTAGTCGCAGCCTGTGGTGTGTCGTGGCTTTCTGCAGAGCCTCACGCTGAGGTCCAAGCTTTCATGATTTCTTTTTGCTTCTTTGTACAAAAATATCTTTTAAACTGCTGTGTAGTGACTCTCTTGATGAACTCTTCTGACTTGACTCTAGATTTACATTTTAAATCAGCCTAACTGAAATGGCGTTTTGGAACACGCCCTACGTGGTTATCTTGATTCATGCTTCAGTGTCTCTCAGGTACTACGTGAATCATTACTGTTAAAATAAATTTTTCCTTCTGATCTGGACAGCCTAAGAGGAGTATGGTAACATGATGGAAACAACAGAAACAGAAGGAATGCAAGTAGCATTTGGCTACTAACAACAGTAATTTACACATATTGAGTGTGGTGTCTCAGCCCTCTTCCTGTCAGCCAGGCTACATTTATATTCATTCTAAGCACTTGGTATTGAAGCCAATCCTTCTTTCATTTTCTGGACTGACCTCAGCAGCACCCTTAAAATTATAGTCATGTGCGTGTGAATGTATCTATATGTCTAATCTGTATATATAACACATATTGTGTCTTTCATTCTTCCTTCCTCCCTTCTTTCAATAAGATGTTTTTGAGAGCATATAATGAAGGATTAAAGCCCAGAGAAGATATTAGACTAATTTTGCTCATCCCTGTCTGTTATAAAACATATTAAAATGTTAGAATATATTGGCTTAAAAATTATTTATAATAAATAAATTGGCTTCAGCATCATTGTGTGAATGCAGTTTCTTATGATTTGTTCATAATAAAAGTACCTAATCTTTTTCCTCTAGTTCAGATCACTTGTGCCTAGAGGCTTTCTTTGCATGGGTTTCTATAGTGTGGAGCTGGTTTTCACAGTTACTGTTTCTCTCTTCTTAGGTCCCCTTCCTTAACTCTTCATCTGGAAACAGAGCCCACTGAGCCGCACAGGTGTAGGTACAGCTTGATAACGTGAGCCGGGAGCAGCTCAGCATCCCTTTCCCCCAGGGTGACAGTTTAGTGAGGCAGTGTAACTGGGGGCTCCTCACTGCTTGCCTCTGCTCACTTGTGAGCTTGTGACTTTAGACAGATTGTTTAATCTCTCTGTGTTCCAGGATTCTAGTAATTAAAATATGGGAAAGAACCTGCATATAGATGTTTACGGCAGCCTTATTCTTAACTGCCTTTACTTGGAAGCATCTAAGGTGTGTCCTTCAGTAAGTTAGTGGATAAATGGTGATTCTTCAGACAATGGAATATCCTTCAGCACTAAAAAGAAATGAGTGATATAAACAACAGTATTTTATTGTAATCATCAAACTTGCCAAGAGACTAGATCTTAACCATTCCATTACCAAAGAAATAATTGTGATGTGAAAGAGGTGTTATATTATAGCTGCAATCATGTTACAACATATAAATCAATGTCTGTACACATTAAATTTACACAGCATATGTCAAACATATTTCAATTTTAAAAATTAAAAGAAAAAGGGAAAATGAGCTATCAGGACATCAAGAGATGTGGAGAAAACTTAAATGCATATTACTAAGTGAAAGAAGCCCATCTGAAAAGTCTATGTGATGTGTGATTCCAGCTACATGACATTCTAGATAAGCCAAAACTATGGAGACAGTAAAAGGGTCTGTGGTTGTCAGGAGCTAAAGGGGAGGGAGGGATGAACAGATGGAGCAGAGAGGATTTTTCGAGCAGTGAAACTGTTCTGTATGATACTACACTGTGGCTGCGAGTCATTATAGGTGTGTCCAAACCCACAGAATGTATAGCATCAAATGAACCTAATGTAAACTGTGGACTTTGGGTGATCATGATGTGTCAGTATAGGTTTGTGGGCTCTAACAAATGTACCACACTGGTGCTGGATGTTGATAATGGGGGAGGCTGTGAGGGGAGCTGCAGGTGTATATGAGAACTCTCTGTGCTCTCTGTTCAATTTTGCTTTTCTAAAACTGATCTAAAAAAAAGTATTTAAAAAAAATTCTGGGAGGGGCATGCATGCTGAATCAGCCCCAAAGACTATCCTTACTAACTCCAGTTCTCTAGTTACTTCCTATTATACCAATGCTGAGCTAATTTTCTTGACAAATTAAGTGAAATAAATACATTTGAATGGAAAAAATATGGGAAGTAATAGTCTATACCTCATGGTTGCTACAAAGGTTAAATAGGATACCACAGTAAAGGTTAAATAAGGCACCACAGTAAAACATTTACCTATACAAAGAGGGCGAGAAGAATGCGTAGATAGAGAACAGCATGTGCTGTGCCCCTGAGATCTGAATAACTTGTCATGTTCTGGGACTTGAGGGATGAACAGTAGGATGAACAGTGCTAGTGATGAGAAGGTGAGGGAGAAGGGGGCAAGTATCAGCTCATGAGATGTGTCCTCTGAATTGTTTCTCTTTGCAATGGAGAGCAAAGATTTTTAAATCTAGAAATAATTTGACTTTATGTGACCTTATCAAATTGGGATGGGTCTTAATCTGGAATGGATTGGTGGGAGAAGACAGGAAGCTGTTATAGGGATGGCTGTAGGTGAGATGGTAAGGATCTGAACTAGGGTCGTGGGATGGAGAGGGAGGGAAGGGGATGGACTGGAGGGCTCTGTGAATTAGAACCAGCAGGCCTCGGTGACAGCTCAGCTACGACTTCTGGTCTGCCAGTTCATTTTATGGAATACTAGTTGCTTAGGATAACTCTCAGGCCTCTAGTTCAGTGACTGGCAATTAGTGGTAAGAGTTTATCAAGATAAGGAATAAAGACGAGCATCAGGTCTACAGAGGAACAAGGAAGAGCTCAGCTCAGGAGGTATTGGTACCTGTGTGCCATCCCAGTGAGGATGTCTGGTGAGCCTGTTGGGTGAGCCTCCAGGGGGAAGTTTGTTGCTCCAGGGATGCCCAAAAATGTCTGCTTTGTTTGATTCTGAACCTTAGAAAATTCTGCTTGTTTGGGTTCAGACTACTACTAATCTGGATTATACTGAGTAAAACAATTTAAGGCAAAGAAAATATTCTCAAAGGAAGTTTGATAATACATTATCACGGTCTTAAAACTATTACTATTTTATAGTCCAATCATCCTGCAGTCAACCCTGAAGAAAAAAATAGGCCAAGATTTATGGGCAAATGTGTTTAGAATCAGTTTAGTTGTAATGGTGAAAATTGATACAATATATATAAAAAAACTGGAAAGTACACATCAGTGTTAACAATGATAGTTCTAGATTATTAATGACTTTTCTTTTTGCAAGTCTGTGATTTATAGATTTTTTTCTAAAAAGAGTGTGTATTCCTTTCTGATGAGGGAAAAAATGTGGATGTAGTGTATAAAATGGAAATGTCCAACAATAGGTAAATCATGAATTCTGTTACATCTGTAGGTGAGTGGCTATGGGGCTATTTAAATTATATTGTTTATGAGAAATTTTTAATGAGGTATGTAAACGCTCATGAAACATTAGTGATCAGCTCTCAAAGGACTCTATGATTATATGAGGTTCTAGAAAGGCTGGAATAAAAGAATTCAGGAGTTTGTGGGATTGTGGATGCTTGTTTTTTCTATTTCCTAAGGTTCCACAATTACTTTTATTACATTTCTTTTCCTTTTTTTTTTTTTTCAGTTTTCTAGTTTCTATAGGGCTTTTTCTTTTTTCTACTTTCCTTGAAAAAGTTTATTCCTTTTTCTTTTCTACCACTTTAGAAACTGTAGATTGAGTGGTTTCCTTTAAGCATTTAATACACACACATAGTTGTAACTTTTCTAGCAAAGTGTTAACTTTTTCATTAGGTTGCCTTCCTCCTGGATATGACAGGACCCTTCACATGTTATAAGAGTCCACTTGACTATAACTTACTAAATCTTGTTTAACATTGTTCCACTCATTTAACAAAGAAGTGGTTTAAAATTTCTTATACTAAGTAGTTTATTTACCAACATATTTTACAGCTTTGGTTTTTATATTAGTTTCCTAGGTCTTCCATAACAAAGTACCTCAGATTGGGTGACTTAAACGTTTAACAGATTTATTTTCTCACAATTCTGGGAGCCAGAAGCCTGAGGTAGGCATTGGTCTCTCCTGAGGTCTCTCTCTCTGGCTTGTAGATGACTGCTTCTCTCTGTGTCCTCACATGGTCTTTCCTCTGTTCATGTATGTCTGTGTCTAAGTCTCCTCTTCTTGTAAGGACACCAGTTGTATTAGATCAGGGCCCATTTTAACTTAATTACTGTTTAAAACACAGTCACTTTCTGAGGTGGAGGGGGCCCAGTTCAGCCCATAATGTTGTTATTTTGCATTCTGCTTCAATCTGGGTCCCATTTATTGTTTCCTGAACCCTCTGCCTGTCCAAGATCTCAGTAGCTGGTCTGTCTGGAAGCTGGGAGTCCAACTTGGTTCTTACTGTAAAGCCTGTGCTCTTTCCACTAAACTCTCATGACCCTGCAGGAGGACTTAAATTGGAAATGGCATTTGACCTGGACCTTTAGGGAATGACAGGAACTATTAGGCAGAAATGGATAAAGAGGGCTTTTTAATGATAAGTGATGACACATAGCTTGTTTAGCTGGGGCCTAAGTTCCATCTGGGTTTAGTTCCCTTCTTCTTAAAGTGGTCTTTTAGCAAAGATCTAGGGGAAAGAAACTGTCATCTCTGTATATATGAAAATTTATTCATTTCCTTCAACTTTAAATAATGGTCCCGAGTAAAGGGTTCTGGATTGTTATTTTCCCTTAGCGCCTTGATGATATTCATATATTCTTTTAACATGTTTATCAAGCCCCTATGTTGTGTATCCTGTACTATTTCAGGTGCTGGTAATGTAGCAGTGAACCAGACCAAGTCCCCCCTGCTCCCAGGGAGCCTGCACCAAGCCACCTTAAAGAAAACATTATGCATGGCCATGTTAGAGAACAGTAAGGTAGACTGTATGCAGGGGGGCTGCTAAGTGGGGTTTAGCAGTAGGGGAGAGAGGCTTAGAATACCACAAGGAGAAGGTGTAGGGATTTATATCCAGGAAGCAGAGTGAGGAGATAGTGGATAGAAAATTACAAAAAGAGTAGGGCAGTTAGGAGGATTCAAGATGGCGGCATGAGAGGTGAGACAGAAAACTCTTCCCCAAACCACATATAATGTGAAAATATAGTTAATACAACTAATCCTAAAAAAGCAACAGGAAAGAAGGCTGCACCAGACTGCATACACCTGGAGAACAGAGCCAGACCTCATGAAACAGGGTAACGTACCAAAGCCTTGATCCAGCAAACTTCTCCAATCTGGGAAAGGAGATAGTCCCTCAGGCCATGGAGATGCACAGATCCTCCAACACAAGGGACCCAAGGAAGACAACACCGAGACATACAATAATTAAAATGGTGAAGATCAAGGATAAGGAAAGAGTATTAAAAGCATTCAGAGAGAGAAAAAAAGATCACATACAAAGGAAAACACATCAGGCTATCATCAGACTTCTCAACAGAAACCTTACAGGACAGAATGGAGTGGCATGTTATATTAAATACAATGAAGCTGAAGGGCCTACAACCAAGAATACTCTACCCGGCAAGATTATCATTTAAATTTGAAAGATGGATTAAACAATTTTCACATAAGCAAAAGCTGAAAGAATTTACCTCCTACAAACCATCTCTTCAGTGCATTTTGAAAGGACTGCTATAGATGGAAGTATTCATAAGGTTAAATAGCTGTCAACAGGCTAAATAAAACCACAGCAAAGAAAGAACAATTAATTACTAAGCAGATGCAAAATCAAATCAACTACCCCCAAAGTCAATAAAGGGATAGACAAAGACTACAGAATATGATACCTAATATATAAAGAATGGAGGAGAAAGAAAAATGAGGGGAAAAAAAAAAGAACCTTTAGGTTGTGGTTGTAATAGCATACTAAGTGAGTTAAATTAGACTGTTAGATAGTAAGGGAAATACCCTTGAACCTTTGGTAACCACGAATCTAAAGCCTGTAATGGCAATAAGTACATACCTATCGATAATCACCATAAATGTAAATGGTCTGAATGCACCAATCAAAAGACATAGAGTCACTGAATGGATAAAAAAAAAGACCTGTCTGTATGTTGTCTAGAACAGACTCACTTCTAACCAAAAGACATACACAGACTGAAAGTAAAGGGATGGAAAAAGATATTTCATGCAACTAATTGGGAGAAAAAAGCAGGAGTTACAGTACTTGTATCAGACAAAATAGACGTCAAAATAAAGAAAGTTCCAAGAGACAAAGAAGGACATTACATAATGATAAAGGGCTCAGTCCAGCAAGGATATAACTATTATAAATATCTACATACCCAACACAGGATCAGCTACATATGTGAAACAAATACGAACAGAATTAAAGGAGGAAATACAATGCAATGCATTCATTTTAGGAGACTTCAACACATCACTCACTCCAAAGGACAGATCAACCAGACAGAAAATAAGTAAGGACAAAGAGTCACTGAACAACATAGTAGAACAGATGGAACTAACAGACATCTACAGAACACTATCCAAAAGCAACAGGATATACATTCTTCTCAAGTGCACATGGAACATTTTCAAGAATAGATCATATACTAGGCCACAAAAAGAGCCTCAGTAAATTAAAAGATTGAAATTATACCAACCAGCTTTTCAGATCACAAAGGTATGAAACCATAAATCCTCAGTAAATTAAAAAAGATTGAAATTATACCAAACAGCTTTTCAGATCACAAAGGTATGAAACCATAAATCCTCAGTAAATTAAAAAAGATTGAAATTATACCAAACAGCTTTTCAGATCACAAAGGTATGAAACCATAAATAAGTTACACAAAGAAATCAAAAAATCCCACAAACACATGAGGGTTAATAACATGCTCCTAAATAATCAGTGGATTAATGATGAAATAAAAACAGAGATCAAGCAATATATGCAGATAAATGACAACAATAATTCAACACCACAAAATCTGTGGGATGCAGCAAAGGCCATGTTAAGAGAGAAGTATATTACAATACAAGCCTACCTCAGGAAAGAAGAACAATCCCAAATGAACTGTTTGAACTGACAATTAACGAAACTAGCAAAAGAAGAACAAATGAGGCCCAAAATCAGTAGAAGGGGAACATAATAAAGATTAAAGCAGAAATAAATAAAATCGAGAAGAATAAAACAACAGAAAAAAATCAATGAAACCAAGAGCTGGTTCCTTGAGAAAGTAAACAAAATAGATAAACCTCTAGCCAGAGAGTCTACACACAAACAATCAGAAATGAGAAAAAAAAAAATCACTATTGATACCACAGAAATACAAAGAATTATTAGAGAATACTATGACAAATTATATGCTAACAAAAGAAAAATACAGCCTTCCAAGGTTGAGCCTAGGAGAAACAGAAAATCTGAATAGACCAATTACCAGCAAAAAACTCCCTAAGAAGAAAACTCCTGGACCAGATGGTTTCACTGCTGAATTTTATCAAACATTTAGTGAAGACTTAATATCCATCCTCCTTAAAGTTTTCCAATAAGTAGAAGAGGAGGGAATACACCCAAATTCATTCTACGAGCCCAGCATCACTCTAGTACCAAAACCAGGTAAAGACACCACAAAAAAAGAAATTACAGACTAATATCCCTGATGAACATAAATGCAAAAATACTCAACGAAATATTAGCATACTGAATTAAAAATACATCAAAAAGATCATCCATCATGATCAAGTAGGATTTATTCCAGGGATGCAAGGATGGTACAACATTTGAAAATCCATCATCATCCACCACATCAACAAAAAGAAGAACAAAAACCACATGATCATCTCCACAGATGCCGAGAAAGCATTTGACAAAATTCAACATCCATTCATGATAAAACCTCTCAACAAAATGGGTGTAGAGGGCAAGTACCTCAACATAATAAAGGCCATATACGTCAGACCCACAGCCAACATTATACTTAACAGTGAGAAGCTGAAATCTTTTCCTTTAAAATCGGGAAGAAGACAAGGATTCCCACTCTCCCCACTTTTATTCAGCATAGTTCTGGAGGCCCTAGCCACAGCAATCAGGCAACACAAAGAAATAAAAGCATCCAGATTGGTAAGGAAGAAGTCAAACTGTCACTGTTTGCAGATGACATGATATTTTTTTTGTACATAGAAAACCCTAAAGACTCCCTTCCAAAACTACTAGATCTAATATCTGAATTCAGCAAAGTTGTGGGATACAAAATGAATACACAGAAATCTGTTGCATTCCTATACACTAACGATGAACTAGCAGAAAGAAATCAGGAAAACAGTTCCATTCACAATTGCATCCAAAAGAATAAAATGCCTAGGAGTAAACCTAATCAAGGAAGTGAAAGACTTATACTTTGAAAACCACAAGACACTCATGAGAGAAATTAAAGAGGATACCAATAAATGGAAACACATCCCATTCTCATGGATAGGAAGAATTAATATTGTCAGAATGGCCATCTCGCCTAAAGCAATCTACAGATTCCATGCAATTCCTATCAAAATACCAACAGCATTCTTCAATGAACTAGAGCAAATATTTCTAAAATTCATATGGAACCACAAAAGACCCCAAATAGCCAAAGCAATCCTGAGAAGGAAGAATAATGCTGGGGAGATTATGTTCCCCAACTTCAAGGTGTACTACAAAGCCACAGTAATCAAGACTATTTGGTACTGGCACAGGAACATACGCATAGACCAATGAAACAGATGAGAGAGTCCAGATATAAACCCAAGCATATATGGTCAATTAATATGTGAGAAAGCCATGGATATACAATGGGGAAATGACAGCCTCTTCAACAGCTGGTGTTGGCAAAATTGTACAGCTACATGCAAGAGAATCAAACTGGATTATTGCCTAACCCCATACACAAAAGTAAACTTAAAATAGATCAAAGACCTGAATGTAAGTCATGAAACCATAAAACTCTTAGAAGAAACCATAGGCAAAAATCTCTTGAATTAAACATGAGCAACTTTTTCCTGAACACATCTCCTCGTGTAAGGGAAGCAAAATACAAAATGAACAAATGGGACTACATCATGCTACAAAGATTCTGTACAGCAAAGGACACCATCAGAAGAACAAAAAGGCATCCTACAATATGGGAGAATGTATTTGTAAATGACAAATCCAACAAGGGGTTAACATCCAAAATATATAAAGAACTCACATTCCTGAACACCCAAAAAACAAATAACTCTATTAAAAAATGGGCGAAGAATATGAACAGACATTTCTCCAGAAGAAGAAATTCAGATGGCCAACAGGCACCTGAAAATAATGAAAACATGCTCCACATTACTAATTATCAGGGAAATGTAAATTAAAACCACAATGAGATATCACCTCACACTAGTTAGGATGGCCAACATAGAAAAGACTAGGAACAACAAATGTTGTTGAGGATGCAGAAAAAGGGGAACCTCCTACACTGCTGGTAGGAATGTAAACTAGTTCAACCATTGTGGAAAGCAGTATGGAGGTTCCTCAAAATACTCAAAATAGAAATGCCATTTGACCCAGGAATTCCACTCTTAGAATTTACCCTAAGGATGCAGGATCCCAGTTTCAAAAAGACATATGCATCCCTATGTTTATCGCTGCACTATTTACAATAGCCAAGAAAGGGAAGCAACCGAAGTGTCCATCAGTAGATGAATGGATAAAGAAGATGTGGTACATATATACAATGGAATATTATTCAGCCATAAGAAGAAAACAAATCCTACCATTTGCAACAACATGGATGGAGCTAGAGGGTATTATGCTCAGTGAAATAAGCCAGGCAGAGAAAGATAAGTACCAAATGATTTCACTCATCTGTGGAGTGTAAGAACAAAGCAAAAACTGAAGGAACAAAACATCAACAGAATCACAGAACCCAAGAATGGACTAACAGTTACCAAAGAGAAAGGGACCAGGGAGGGTGGGTGGGAAGGGAAGGAGAAAGGGAGTAAGAGGCATTACAATTAGCACAAATAATGTAGTGGGGGGCACGGGGAAGGCAGTATAGCACAGAGAAGACAAGTAGTGACTCTATAGCAACTTACTTCACTGATGGACAGTGACTGTAATGGAGTATGTGGTGGGGACCTGATCATGGGGGTATCTAGTAACCACAGTGCTGCTCATGTGATTGTATATTAATGATACCAGAAAAAAAAAGAGTATGGTAATTTTTCACTTAATTGACCTAACAGGATTCTTGAGAAGGGAGGCTAGGGTGGTCAGATGTTATCTGGGGGATGGTAGAAGGATGAAGAATTTGATCAGAATAGAGGGTGAGAGAGGGTAAAGCAACTAGACAGAATTATTGGTGAAACTGAGATCTTGGAGGACATTCCCAAGGATGGGGCTTTTAGTCAGGCTTAGCAGAAACAAACTAAACTTTGGTCAAGGAAGGAGAAAGTTGGAGAGATTGTGGAGAAGTAAAGGAAGGACTTCAATTTTTATCCCTTTCATTTTTATATTTGATTTTAATAAATGATGAATCATTGTATCATTAAATAATTTTAAAGAAGTATTTTGGTAGATAATTCTGTTTTCATGTGTATACATTTTTCTCAGTTTCATGTAGTTCCACTAAAAGTAATAGACGGTATTATAATAGCCATTATGTAAACTTGGAGGACTTTTACTATGTTCATTCATTGAGTAGCATCTATTTTAAGAAATAATCAGGTTTCTTTTTTCTCATCTTTGTTGTGAATTATATTTTTAGAAATAAAATTCAAATGAACAGTCTTAAATTAATGTGACATATTTTGTTGCAACTAATTGCCTATGTTGTGCTTATACTAGAAATATGTATTTGAATGTTTTGTTTCTCTTATTGAGGAGATTGTTTTGATTTTGAGCCTAATGGAACAGCACTTGAGTCAGTGTCATTTTTTTTATATAGCAGTGAGCACATTTTTAGCTAGTGATTTATTATTTTAATAGTGTATCCTCTCATAAATAAAAACCTGAAAAATACAATTTATAAAAATTCTTCATTGCATAATTACTGGAAAACATTGTGAAGAAACTATTTACAAGTTGACACATTATAAAAACTGGATGAATATGAAAGAACTACTTTGCTGTAGAAGTTTGAGTTCCAGATCTTCAGGGCCTATTCTTTCTGCTACCACAGTCTCTGTTCACACAGCTCACCATGACATCGTTTGGCTTCCTCAAGCAGCAGTACAAACACCAACACAAACCCTAAAAACATAGTAAGGTAGCTATTCAGAAGTTCCAGACCCAGCAGCACTATGCAGTCTAACTTTCTGTGAGGATGGAAATGTTCTATTTCTGCACTGTCCAGTATGGTCTCCACTAGGCATGTGACTAATGAGCCCTTGAACTGTGATGAAGGTAACTGAGAAACTGGATTTTTGTGTTATTTCATTTTAATTAAATTTAAATGTCCACATAGGCTAGTCGCTACCATATGGGCAACACAATAGTCAGAAAGGTTTCGTGGGCTTCTCTAAGGGCTTATTTATTGGGTATGTGTGGGAAGCTGAAGTTTTCTTCATGATTGTCATATAAGCTTAAAAAATCTGGCAAAGACACTTTTTCCCAAAAGAAAAAAAAGTAAATCTTTCTTACAGGTTTTGTGTGTGAAGCCCTGTGGAAATCTGAAATGCTATCAGTCACAACTTTACAGTACAATGGCGCCCCTTGATGGTAAGCTTTCTTAGCCCTTCTTTGATTACTAAGTTAATTTATTTCCATTCTTCTACATAAAGTGAGAAATATGTTTTGAGCAAAACAGACTTTTTTTGCATCCCTCCCCGCCCCACACGTAGTCCTTTGGGTTCAGTTCCTCCCTTTCCTGCTCCCATAATGCCTCTGATGTCTTTTGGTAAACTTCCTCCCTGACAATCAGGGGAGTTATAGATGAATTAATTAGAAGCAGTTTCGGCCCTCAAGAACTTAACTCTTTACCCAGGAAGACTCTAAGCAGAAAACCATAATAAAGTGTGATCCATACATAATAAAATGTTACAGGATGGTTAGGGAATATGTAAACTGTGGTGTAATGAAGGCAATAGGAACAATGCAAATTATTTTAGGAATTCAGAGGATTATGAGTTCCATATTTAAGCATTCCTTCTAGAATTTTTGTATTTTAAAGTTTTTTTTTTTAAATTTATCCATTCCTATATTATTATCTTTTTTTTCTTAACAGCAATAACTGTCAATCATAGACATGGCCTTCCCTTGATAACTCTTACTTTGCCATCCAGAAAAGAGCGCTGTCAATTTGTAGTCAAACCAATGTTATCGACAGTTGGTTCATTCCTTCAGGACGTACAAAATGAAGATAAAGGTGTCAAAACTGCAGCCATCTTCACAGCAGGTATGTATATGTTTTTTTTTCAACTTCGTCTTTTTCTCTTCTTCTGAACCTTTGTTGTGGTTCTTTACCTTTCTAGAAAGTTGATTCTTTGATTCATTATATAATAAATGGTGGGCCTTGAGTAATGCCTTCATTTTTTTTATATCAGTAATATAAAAAATTAACTCTGTTAAATAAAAAATTCATGAAATAAGTTAATACAAGGTTCAGCTACTTAGTTCATAAACTTAGCCCCAGAATTTTTTCTGAACAAATTTTAAAGACAGTCATTCAGTTAGATAACTAGAAAATGAAATGCAGTTGAGTGATTGAAATAGCCAGTGAATAATGAAAATACACAAATAGTTCGTTAAGTCTTTGCTACAAATCAATTACAGTCTAGTATATTTTTAATGGAATTCTCAGGGAAAAATGTATTTTTAATACCAACACAGGTAGTTAATCACTTAGATATTACAAATTTAGGATATAGCTTTTATGCCCTTGGGGTCTGAAATGGTCTTAGATCTACTGTCCCTGAAATGGAATAATTCTTTACCCAAGCCCAACATACGAAGGCTACAAATATAGGTAAGTAAATAAATTTGCATTATTTTGTTATAGTATTGCATGTTTAGAATAAACTTATTTTAAAGGTAGTGATTACTGTTGCAGTTTTGAGAAGGAAATCACCATTCTTCTTTCCTGGCCAAGTTCAGAACCAATTAAGGGATAGATGCAGAAGTTGGAAAAATAGAGATTCAAGATTTTATTTGATCAACAGATATTTATTGAACATCTACCATATATGCTACAGCAAAGAACAACAGAGATCAAAAACTCCTGCTCTTATGGAGCTTACATTTAAAGAGGAAAAAGAAGCAAGATAAAGAAGCAAATTTGTTAGACAATAAGGCTTAGGGGGAAGAGAGTGTGTTGGGGGGAGATGTGTGTGGTGTTGGGGGGAAGTGCTCACTAAGTCACATTTGAGTGATAAGTCGGAAAGGGAGCTGTGAGAAGGGAGAGGAGCTCTCCAGGGGGAGGCCCAGAGGTAGGCGCCAGCTGCACTGTGACCTCCCCTGGAGGGAGCTGGATCAAAGTAGGAGGGGAGGGGCAGATTAGGGAAATTAGGTTATTGTAGAGGCTCTGGATTTAACAGGAAGGGGAGCTCTTTCTAGTAAAACCAGGATCAGAGAATAAGGTTTCAGTCCTATGGCCACAAATGGTCTAATGCTTCATCCCTTAAGACAGACATTGTCCCGGCCCAGGAGCACAGAATGCCCAGGGGCCTTCTCTACGGGGTCGGAACTGCCTTCCTGAACCTCTAGGAGGAGGCAGATCCACACCCAGAACTCAGAAGGGCGCTGAGCACACTGCTTGCCTCTTAGTATGTGCTCAGTTTCTGTTAAATAGTGAAGTAAGTAAGGTTAAAACAATGATTGAAGTGTACCCTGCTTATTTTTAAAAATAGTTTGAGTAGCTCTGAAACACAAAGCACAAAGAAAAATAGTAGAGATTTGAGAGGAAAGGGGTTCTTTGAATTGAGTGAAAACTCTGTTGGGTTAAGTCAATACTTGCCCAAGAATAGATGAAAAATTCTGTGCTGTATCATTAGTCCCTTAAAAGTGTTTCACGTCAGTCTTTTGCTGTTCCTGTATTATTACAAAGGATAATGTAGTACTTCAACTGCAAAATCATGCTTGGTTGATTTCTTTTTATAGCAATATTTTAAGAAGCAGGTTTGAAGTCATTAAAATGTAAATTTTTAAATGATACTTATAAAGTCAAATAAGATGATTGGTGTGTTGCTTATCTTTTTAAAAAGAGGCTCTGTGGGTGGAATTTGCCTGCATTTAATATGGGCTTGAAAAGATTTTTCAAAGCTTGTCACAGTTTTGCCCATTGTGTGGGTTGAATTATTTGGCAATTCCTGGGCAAATGATGTTACCCCAGTTGATGAACAGGAACCCAAACAGCCAACTTCTAGGAACAGACCCAGGTGCAGCATTGACTTGATGCCTTCTGGAACAAAAGAACTAGAGAGAGCCAAACAGGAGTCAGGCAACCAGGTTCTTCCTAATTTTACTAGCAGGATGCCTGTGGTCATGCATATGAGGTAGCTTAAATAGCTCTGGTTGAATGTAGCCATGCTAATGCTAGGCCAGGAAAAAATACACATCCTAGACTTTATATCACATGATTATTTGTGGCCATTCTGAAAGGGTAATGATAGAAAGAGAAACGCTCGCCAGTGCCAGAGTTTTGCTTATTGTTTAATGAGTTTGCTTTCTTAACACCTGTTTTACATTAAAGTTTAGTTAAAAAATATAATAACAAAACTAGGCTATATGAGAAGCTGTGCAAAGCACACTGAGGTTAAAATTTCCCAAGAGATCTTTTTTTCTGGAATGTTCCCTAGGATATTTGAAATCTCTCCTACCTCTCTCCACCTCTGTAAAATAATCACACAGGCAAATTACTCCTTAGATTTAATTATGTTCATTACCACCCCTGCCACATCCCCATCCCCTCTCAGCTTTGCCTCTTTTCATCTTCTCCTAGCTAGCAAGGGATGGGGTGGGGTGTGGCGGCAGGCCACCAGGTTCCAGCTAGCATAGATCCATCACTTCTGGGAATTAAAAATAAGAGAGAGGTAGACTTTAAAAAATGTTACTACCTGTGTGCCTACACATAACAGTGACTTGGGTGTAAGTCGCAGAAATAGTCCAGACTAAGCAAAGGAGTGTGTCAGCAGGCTCTGAGATGGGGATTGACAGAAGGCCCTGCTTGGAAGAGGGCAGGGACGGGAGGACAAGAGCAAAGACCGGGTCAGCCCAGCAAGGGCCTGATGGGCTTTGCTGCTGATGCTTCTACCTGGCCACCTCGTCACTGTGCTGGCCTTTGCTGTGAAGAGTTCCCACCTCCCCTGCATCTTTGTGTGACCTTGCCAGGGACCTCAGTCTGGATCCCAGTCCAGCTGACAGAGTGTGAGAGAGGGAGGGCCTGCTCCGTGTGGTCCGGTGTAAAGGGAGGTAGAGTGGCAAGGGAGGATTCCTTGCAATGGGAACAATATTGGATATTCAGGAGCATCCCAAAGGCAACTGTCCGTTATTGTATTGTAAACACCTGGGTGTTAGTATTTTTCTATATGTTGGAAAATGGTTCTTGCTGTTCTAAAACAAAGACGTATTTTTTCATTGTTTTCCATCTTTCAGATGGCAGTGAAATTCCAGCTTCGACCTTGATGGAAATTTTGCTAATGAATGATTTTAAACTTGTTATTAATAAAATAACATATGATGTACAGTGCCCCAAGAAAGGTAAGTAATACAGCTGTGCAGCTGTCTTAACATTTCCCTTTAGTGTGAGACTTCTACAGGGAGCAGGCTTTATTACCTTAAGAATCTTTTTAATTGACGAAGTGCCAAAGAAGGCTTTGTAGAACTGATATTTAAGCTTTTCTAGTGGAGGTTTAAATGATCAGTAGGAGTTGCCTAGCAGAGCTGTTAGTCTCATATATTCTTTTTTGACTTTTAAGTCTTTACTTTAGGATCCTGAATGCTTAATTTGACATTACAGGGCTAAGAAGGGAGACTGAAAACCACAAACTGAAGTGTGTATTGTTGTACAGCTCCTTTTTGAAAAAATAGATGGGTTTTTAAAGCAGTTTCAGGTTCATAGCAAAATTGAACAGATAATTCAGAGTTCTCTTGGACCTCTGCCCTCTACACTCAGCCCTAGGTTGTTACAGACCATGAGCCTGCATTGATACATCATCACTGGCGTTAGGGTTTATGCCTGGTGTACATTCTGTGAGTTTTGATAAATGTATATGTGTCCACCAATGCAGTGACATACAGAGAACTTCCACTGTCCAAAAATCCCCTGTGCTCTGCCTTTTCATCCCTCCTTCCCCTAGACTCTGACAACCACTAATCATTTTACTGTGTCCACAGTTTTGCCTTTTCCAGAGTTTAATATGGTTGAAATCATACAATAGGTAGCCTTTTCGGATTGGCTTCTTCTACTTACTAATATGTATTTAAGTTTTCTCCATGTCTTTTCATGGCTTGGTAGCTCATTTCTTGTTAGTGCTGAATAATAGTCCATTTCCTGGATATATCACAGTTCATATATCCATTCACCTACTGAAGGACATCCTGAAAATCAAGTTTTGTCAATTGTGAATAAAGGGGCTCTGAACATTAGTGTGCAGGTTTTGTGTGTACATAGTTTTCAGTTCATTTGGCTAATTAATAAATACCAAGTAGCATGATTGCTGGATCAGATGGTAAGAGTGTAAGTTCGGTTTTGTAAGAAACTGGCAAGCTAGTTCTTCCAAAGTGGCTATACTATTTTGCATTCTCATTAGCAGTGGATGAGAGTTACTCTTACTCCACATCCTTGCCAACATTTCATGTTGCCACTGTTTTGGATTTTGACTGTTCTAATCTAGATGTGTAGTTGTAGCTTATTGCTTTAATTTACTCTTGCCTAATGACATGATTTCAAATTCTTCCCTGCCATCTGTATTCTTCTTTGGTGATGTGTCTGGTCGAGTCTTTGGCCCATTTTTTTTAAGCAGGTTGTCCATTTTTTTATTGTTGGTTTAAGATTTCTTTGTATATTTTGGATAACAATTTGTTATCAGATCTTTTTCAAATATTTCCTCCCAGTCTGTGGCTAATCTTCTTGTATGTTTGAGATTGCCTTTTGCAGGGCAGGGGTTTTTAATTTTAATAAAGTATAGCTTATTAATTATTCATTTCATGAATTGTGTCTTTGGTGTTGTATCCAAAACATTACTGCCATATCCAAAGTCATCTGGGTTTTCTCCTATGTTGCCTTCTAGAAGTTTTATAGTTTTGTATTTCACATTTAAGTCTACAATTCATTTTGTGTTAGTTTTTGTGAAGGGGTGAAGGTCTGAATTCAGATCCTTTTTTTTTCATGTGGATGTCCAATTGTTCCAGCACCATTGGTTGTAAAGACTGTCTTTACTCCTTTTTACTGGCTTTGCTCCTTTGTCAAAGATCAGTTGACTATATTTATGTAAATATATTTCTGGGCTTTCTATTCTGTTCCATTGATCTATTTGTCTATTCTCTCATCAATACGAAATCATCTTGATTATCCTAGCTTTACAGTAAGCCTTGGAGTTGGGTAGTGTCAATCCTCTGAATTTATTATTCTCAAATACTGAGTTGGCTATTCCCGGTCTCTATATAAACTTTAGAATCAGTTTATTGGTATCTTCAAAATAATATGCTGGGATCCTGGCTGAAATTGTGTTGAATTTGTAGATGGAGTTGGGAAGAACTCATATCTTAACAATAGTGAGTCTTTCTATCCATGAATATGGGATATCTGTCCATTTATTAAGTTCTTCTTTGACATCTTTTATCAGAATTTTATGGTTTTCTTCATGGATTTTATATATATTTTGTTAGATTTATACCTAAGTATTTTAGTTTTTTAGGTGATAATGTAAGTGGCAGTGTGTTTTTAATTTCAAATTCCACTTGTTCATTGCTGGTATAGAGTAAATTAATTGACTTTTATATATTAACCTTGTATCCTACAACTTTGCTATAATTCCTTATGAGTTACAGGAATTTTTTTGGTCATTTCTATCAGATTTTCTATATAGACAATCATGTTATCTGTCAACAAAGACAATTTTATTTCTTCCTTTACAATCTCTTCACCTTTTATTTCCTTACCATAATTCATTAGGTAGGACTTACAATAATATTTTGAAGAGTGGTAAGAGGAGACATCTTGCCTTTTATCTGGTCTTAGCAGGAAATCTTCAAGTTTCTCACCATTAAATATGATGTTGGATGTTTTTATCAAATTGAGGAAGTTCTCTGTTCCTAGTTTGTTAAAGATTTTCATCGTGAATGGGTATTGGATTTTGTCAAATGCTCTTCTGCATCTATTGATTATGATCATCTGATTGTACTTCTTAGTCTGTTGATGTACTACCTTCATTGATTTTCATAAGTTAAACTTGCATGCCTGTTACAAGTCTCACTTGGTCATGATGTATATAGCTCTTATATGTTGTTGGATTCAATTTTCTAATATTTTATTAAGGATTTTTTCATCTATGTTCATGAGAGAGATTGGTGTATAATTTTCTTTTCTTTAATGTCTTTGGTTTTGGTGTCATGGTAATGCTAGCCGCATAGAATGAGTTAGGAAATAGTCCCTCTTCTATCGTTGGGAAGAGATTATAGAGAACTGCTATAATTTCTTCCTTAAATGTGAACCCATGGGCTTTGTGCTTTCCATTTTGGAAGATTATTGTTGGTTAAATTTAAAAATAGGTATAGGCCTATTCAGATTGTCTATTTTATCTTGTCTATTTTGCAGAGTATGTCTTTGAAAGAATATGTCAATTTTGGTTATCAAATTTGCAGGTATAGAATTATTCATAGTATTTCCTTATTATCATTTAATGTTAATGCAGTCTGTAGTGATGTCCCCTCTTTCATTTGTGATATTAGCAATTTATGTCTTCTCTTTTTTTCTTAGCCTGTCTAGGGGTTTATCAATTTTATTGATCTTTTCAAAGAACCAGCTTTCAGTTTCATTGTTTATTCATTTTCTGTTCTCAGTTTCATTGATTTGTGTTGTAATTTTCATTTTTTCTTTTCTTCTTATTTTGAATTTAATTTGTTCTCTTTTTCTAGTATCCTAAATTGGAAACTTAGATTATTGCTTTTAGATGTTTCTTATTATTTCTGTTCTGTATGCATTCAATGTTATAAATTTTCCTCTGAACACTGCTTGTTTTGCATTTCAGAAATTTTGGTAAGTTGTATTTTAATTTAGTTCAAATATTGTTTAATTTCTCTTGGGATTTCTGTTTTAGCCCAGATGTTATTTAGAAGTGTATTTTTTAATCTCCAAATATTTTAAGATTTTTCTAGTTATCATCTCTTTGTTATTGATTACTTTAATGCCATTGTGGTCTAAGAGCAATAATTATATGATTTCTATACCTCTGCATTTGTTTGGGCGTGTTTTATGGCCCAAAATGATGTCTGCCTTGTGAATGTTCCACCTGGGCTTGAGAAGGATGTGTGTTCTGCTGTAGTTGGGTGAAGTAATCTATAGATATCAATTCTGTCCAGTTGACTGATGGGGCTGTTGAGTTTAGCTGACTCCTTACTGATTTTTTTTGCTGGTTGGATGTCTCCATTTTTGATAGAAAAATCTTGACGTCTCCAACCATTACTGGATTCATTTCTTTTTCCTTGCAGTTCTATCAGTTTTGTCTCTCCTATTTTGACACTTTGTTGCTAGGTGCATGCACATTAAGGATTGTTATGTCATCTTGGAGAATTGACTTCTTTATGTAATTATGTTATATGTAATGTCCTTCTTCATCTGTAATGACTCTCTTTGCTCTGAATTCTGCTCTTATGTGAAATTAATATAGTTAGTACAGCTTTCTTTTTTAAAAATTTAGGCATAAATGATATATAACATTATTTTAGTTTTAGATATAAGCATAATGATTCAATATTTGTTTATATTGAGATATGATCACCACAGTTTGTGTAGTAAATATCTGTCACCACACATAGTTACAACTTTTTTTTCCAGCTGTGTTTTGGTTAGTATTAGCATGGTATATGTTTCTGCCTCCCTTTACTTCTAATTCATATGTGTTTTTATATTTAAACACACGTCTGTAGTTAGGTCTTATTTTTTGATCAAGTCTGATCTCTTTTAGTTGGTGATTTTAGACCACTGATATTTAAAAGTGATTATTGCTATAGTTTGGTTAACATTTATCATATTCATTACTGTTTTTTTAGTTGTTGCCCTTGTTCTCTATTCCTAATTTTTTTTCTAATCTTTCTTGCCTTTTGTGGTTTTAATTGAACATTTTATATAATTCATTTTCTTTCTTAGCATATCAGTCAGTAACAATCCTTTTTTTTTTCTTTTTTTAAGTGGCTTCCCTAGGCTTTGGACTAATCCAAGTCCACTTTCAAATAACACTATATATACTCTTTCACAGACATTGCAAGTACCTTATAGTAACCATAACAACCATGTATTCCTAATTCTTCCCTGCTGTCCCTCATCATTCATTTCACTTATAAGTAAATTATAATCATTGAATACATTTTTACTGTTATTATCTTGAACAAGCTGTTGTGTTAGAGCAGTTAAGAATAAAGAAAAAGTTTTTGTCTTTCCTTATTCCTTTAATGTAGAATTCCTTCATGTAGAATTCCTTCATGTACATCTAAGTTCCTGATGTTTACCATTCTTTTCTTAAAAAGTTTTAACATTTCTTGCAAGGCAGGTCTACAGGCAAAAAATTTCCTCTGTTTTCAATTGTTTGAGAAAGTGTTCATTTCTCCTTCACTTCACTTTTGGAGGATAATTTTACAGGGTACAGAATTGTGGGTTAGTGATTTTTTTCTCTTAAAACTCCAACTTTTTCACTCTACTACCTTCTTGCTTCTAGTTTGAGAAGTCAGATGCACTTTTTATCTTTGCCCTTCTACAGGTAAGGTGTTTTTCCTCTGGCTTCTTTCAAGACATTATCTTTGATCTTCTGCAGTTTGAATATAATATGCTTAGGTGTAGAGGTTTTAGGGGCATTTATCCTGCTTTTGATATTCTCTGAGCTTCCTGGATCTATTTGTAATTTGCTGTCTGACATTAATTTGGAGAAGTTTTGTCATTATTGCTTCAAGTATCTCTTCTGTTACTTTCTCTCTTTTTCTGGAATTCCCATTATGTGCATATGTATGTTATACCTTCTGTAGTGTTCCATAGTTCTTAGACATTCTATTATGTTCTGTTGAGTGTTTTTTTCTCTTTGCTTCTCTGTTTTCAAATTTTCTATGACTTACCCTCAAGCTCAGATATTCTTTCCTTAGCCATGTCCCATCTAGTAAAGAGCTCGTCGAAGGCATTCTTCTTTTCTGCTAATGTTATGGATGTTCTCTTAGAATATCCATCTCACTGCTTCCATTACTCATCTGTTCTTGCACATTGTCAACCTTTTTTCAGTAGAGGCCTTATCATATTAGTTGTAGTTACTTCAGATTGATGGCCTTATAATTTCCATATTCCTGCCATATCTCTCTCTGGTTCTAATACTTGCTCTGGCTATTCAAAGTGTGTGTTTTGCCTTTTAGTATGTCTTGTAATTTTTTGTTGAAAGCTGGACTTTATATAGTGGGTAAAAAGAGCTGTGGTAAATAAGCCTTTAGCAGTATTGTAAGGTGTGGGGAGGGGAAGTGTTCTGTAGTGACGTAATTAGGTATCAGTGTTTAATGAACCTGTGCCCCTGGACTGTGAACTTCACAAGTCCTTCTCAGTTTAAGCTCCACTTTGGGTAGGACAGGATAGTGGGAGGGTGCTGGAGTTGGGTATTTCCCTCTTTCCAGGTCAGTTAGATTCTTTTAAAGCCCTGTTAATTTAGGCTGTGGTAAAATAATTTCTCTTGAGGGCCAGCCCTGTTATGAACAGGATGCTGTGGTGTATTTGAAAATGGCTACTTTTTGCCTCCCCTGCTGGAAGCACAGCGTACTTGTCTCCATAAGAACCTTGTAGAACTCCTAGAGGTAAACATCACAAAAGAGTGGGCCTGCCTCCCTAAAGCTGGGCCCCGCTGGAGTTTTATCTCTAAGTTGTCCGCCCTGAGCCCCACAACAACTGTTCAATTACAGTTCAGGCTTCCCTACCTGAGCACTGCCTCTGTTGAGGTCCCTGCTCTGCTGAATGGTGGTTCTCTGTGATCACCCATCTTTCCGGTTATGTGGGCAGCAGTTTGCCCTGTCACCTCAGTACTCTTACCAATCCGAGAAGACTATTGGTTTTCAGTTTGTTCTGCCTTTTCCTTGATGTTTGGTCAGAGGGACAACTTGTAAGCTCCTTACCCGCCAGACTAAAAACCAGTCTTAACTCCTTTTTTTAAAGGAGATTTTTTGCTTTCATCTCAAACTGTCATTTTAACCAATAGCAAAGTACTTTTGGAAACTCTCAGCCATCATTACTGCCAGTACTACTTCTGTCCATTTTCTCTCTTTTCCCCTTCTGATGTTCGCATTATGCCTGTTATACCTTATGTAATTGTCTTGCAGTTCTTGGATATTCTGTTCCTCTTTTCCCATTCCTTTTTCTCCTTACTTTTCAATTTGGGAAGTTTCTATAGGCATCCTGATAAGGACAAGCTCTTTGATTCTTTCCTCCCCTTTGTCTAGTTTACTGATGAAACCCATCAAAGGCATTCTTCACTTCTTTTACAGTGTTTTTGGTTTCTGACAGTTCTTTTTGATTCTTAGAATTCCATCTCTCTGTTTATATTACTCATCTGTTCTTGCATGTTGTCTACTTTTTCCACCACAGCCTTAGCATATTAATCATATTTGTCTTAATTTCCAGGACTAATAATTCCAAAATATCTACCATATGAGAGTCTGGTTCTGATGCTTGCTTTGTTTCTCCAGATTGTTTTTTCTTGTCTTTTACTTGTCTTGTAATTTTGTGTTGAAAGCTACATATGGTTTATTGGGTAATAGAAACTGAAGCAAGTAGGCATTTAGTGTGAGGTTTTATGTGTATCTGGCTCAGAGTCATGCTGTTTACTGTTTGCTGTAACTGTAGGTATCAGAGGCTTCAGTTTCTTCTACTGTCTTTCTCTCTCCAATGTTTTCTTTGAATTCTTTCTTAATAGAGCCTGCATCTTGCACAGAGCTGGAGACCTGTTTATGCGGTGTTAAGGTATGGGAGAGGGGAAGCATTCTCTAATCTTATGATTAAATCTCAGGTTTTAATTGGGCCAGAATTCCTGGACTGTAACCTTCAAAAGAGCTTCTTAGTCTTTCTTTCTTTTTACATCTCTGTGTGAGACAGGAAGATGGGAGGGGGCCAACATGTGACATAAGTCTTAGGTCCAGGTGGACTGAAGCACAGCCTCCCCTCCTGCCAACTCCTTGGAAGGAGACCCCTCTCCATTCCTGGAGGGGCCATTTGCTGGGGTGGAGCTCCAGGGGCAGGGCCTACCCTGGAGGCATGAGGCCCAGTGAGCCAGGGTCTCACTGTTCTCAGGGTCATGAGGCGTCAGTGAGTGGTGAGTCAGACTTGCCCCTTCTCACAGCATAAAGTAAGTGAACAGGGACAAAGTAGGTGTGGATAGAAGAAAAATGACAAAGGAATTATTTAAAAAATAATTTATATAAACTCCATTTCTTCACAAAACCATTGGCAAATCTGTATTTGTAAATTTAGGATACGGAAATGAAATCCACATGAAAGACACATACAAAAGGAATAAATAGCTTCTGAAGAAAAAAAGAATAATTGTCTTTCACTTTTGACCTTTGTTAGGAGATGCCACTGACAAATGTTTAAATTGGTAATACAACACAGTGAATTTCGTGGTGTCCACATTGCTGAAAGAGCTTAGCCAAAGGTGCTTGTCATTGGACTCAGATATACATTTTGTGTCACTTGATACAGACTGTCCCCTTAACCAGGCTTTAGCCAAACTCCTCTGAACCCCCTTCACCTAGGCCTCAACCATGGCATTTAAAAGCTGCAAGTTCTCAGCACAAATGATTTTGTTCACCCTGCTCCACCCCCTAAGACACGCCCGCACGCACGCAGGTGAACAAACACCAGCATAGTTTCTAACAGCTAAAGACCATATTCCAGGGATGATGACTCCCACCCTCTTGTCTGAGAAAGCTTAGACAAGAAGAATTTACTGTTTGGTCCATTGAAAACCAGGTGATAGGCTGATAGCTCCATCTTAGAACAGTTACTGTAGAAAGCTTGCAATTATAAGTCCTTTCTCTACCCCTTTGAAGTTCAAATCTTCTACCACCCAAACTGTCTTTGTTTTGAAGCAATCATTCAAGGAGGTAACTCTTGCACTGCTCCCACTTGGTGGGTGCTCTGCTTGAGCTTGCACCACTGCCTCCTGTTTCTCTCCTGGAGAAGCACTAATTAACAAACCCAAATGGCCTAGTCACAGTCATCAACCTCATGTCCGTTTTTTGTATCTGCCCACTACTCTGCTTAAGCCCCTAATACTCTCCCTCCCTTAAAATGCCCAGCCACCTCTATGCAAATGGAAATTGAGTTCAGGTCACGCTGGCTCGCTTCCCTATTGCAGAAGTTACTGAATAAAATCTCTCCTTACTGCCACTTCAACTAGTGTCTGGCTGTATCTTTGATACACTCCACAGCTTTAGACAAAATCATGCCCCATTTATCCCTTTCTTGTATAGGAAGGGCTTTTACATATCAGTACATCTTTTCATCACAACAAAAAAGCTCTGATTGTTCTGCAAATCTCAAAAGCCTAGAAGGGACCTTCTGGTTGTCACCATTTGTGACAGCTTTAGGCTAGAATGTGGGAGGGGTTGAAAACCAGAGTGAAGTCTTGAGGAAGTGGGTGGAGATGGGAGAGAAAACTTCAGAACTGCTGGTGAACTGGAAAACCCCTGGGCTAATACTGACTCCAGGATGAGAATGCTCCCTTGTCGTTGCAGCTTGCTGCTGCCTGGAGAGGTCTGTCTTCCCTTTGTCCTGTCCCCCTGCCTCAGGTGCTTTTACAGTGCTGGCGGACATTGATAATCCTCAGAAAGGTAGCATTCCAGCTTGATTGTGGAGTTACAGATCCACAGAGGCAGAAGGATGAGAGAAATCCACAATCTAAAGAACTCGGGTACTGAGACCCCCTTTCTTGTCGTGAACCTTTCAAATCTACACCCTGTTGAAAACAACTGACCCTTAAACTGCTTTTCAGTTGTATGTTATACTGTAGTTTACATGTCACAACACCAGCTTCTCTGCCTTGTAAATCCTCAAATAATTTTTGGATTGATGGCTAGGGTGCACGGGAAGGGATCTTAGGTTGAACTCAGGTATAAAAGTGAACCCATAAACTTATGTGTTACAACTAAGGTGAGGTATTCACCTGTATCCTGGTAGATGAATACTCCCCTTACTTTTCCTGTATGAAGATTTCTAAAGAAACAGCAAAAGCCATATTACAAAGGAGAAAGACAAGCAAAAACATAATTTATTTGAAATCTACTGCCTGGTCATTTATCATTCATTCCAGACTATCTTTATATGAGAGACACTAATGGAGTACCCTGAAAAATGCCAACAGCAATGTGTCCCCAGGAATCGGGGGTGTTCAGGGGGCCACGACGGGGACTCAGATGGGCCCCTAGCCTGACAGACCCTTGGTGACTGCCTTACGTTTCCCTTCTGTCTTCTCTCAGAAAACCTGAGTAGTGAGCATTCAGCTCAGACGGACGACCTGAAATCCTTGGTTCACAGACTGTTTACAGCCTTGCATTTAGCAGAGTTTCAGAAGAAGAGAGAGCACCATTTACTGGAGAAAATTTACCACTTGAAGAGGCAGCTGGAGCCTCTGGAACAGGTTAGGGAGCATCACAGTCGGGTCTGTTAGAAAATGATACCCAGTATCTGTTGAGTTCTCTCCCTGTGAGCCTTGTTCTGAATGCTTTATGTATGCTCGTTTTCTCCTTTAATCCTCACAGCGAACCTGTGAGTTTGGTACTCTTATCTTTCACATTCTTCAGATGAAGAAACTGAGACAGCAAGGTACATAGCTAATACATGGTAGAGCCAGAACTTAACTCCGATGGTCTGACTCCAGAGCTGCCACCTTAAACTCTGTGCTGGGCTTCTCCACGGATCAGCCATGTCTCTGTAATGCGTATAGCTGGAGAAAGTACAGCAGTTTCTTTTTCAGAGAATAGGCCCATGGCCCTGCTCTGCTAAAAGTTTCCAGAATTGCAACTGGAAATTTCGCAGTGGCTTCCTGACATCTGAAGTTAATCAGTGGTGGCGAAAAAAATAACTTTCTTTTGGGAGGAGAGGCAGGAGCCTATTTCCAAAAAACTGCATCTTTAAAACCTATGATTCCGCTTGTGATTTCTAAAAATGGGTAGGTGTATGTGTATCTTTGTATATGAACAGAAATTTTTAATAGGGATTACCTCTAAGGATACTTAGAGGATGGCAGAGAGAAGGACTTCTTAATTTTGTTGGATTGTGTACCCACATTTAAATTTTTTCTTTACTTTTTAAAAAGGTGATGATATATTTACTTGTATTAAGATTTAAAAATCTAAAAAGGTGGCCCAGGGCAAGTGTTCCTACCACTATCTTCCCAGTACCATATCTCCATACCTATGACTCACTTTGGATTTTCTTTATCTGCCTCCAAATACAAATATATTATTGTTTTTGTTCCTTTTTCAGGAAAAAGTACACACTATTACTGTTCTCACCTTTTTTCACTAGCAGTGAGTCCTGGGAAGATCTCTGTATTGGTACATAGAAAGCTTCCTCATTACAGCTGTAGAATAGCTTGTTGGATGTATGGGTGATCTTTGGTCTTTCCTCTTAGGAATGAACCTGTAATGAATCACATGTGTGCAGGTGTATCTGAAGGATGAAGTCCCAGAAGTGAAACTTCTGGGTCAAAGAAATAGGCATGTAATTTTAGTTCAGCTTCAGAGGATGAGTTCTGAGTTTTTCATTGTATACCCTTCTGTGGTATTTAAAGTTTTTTCCACGAGTAGGTATTACTTTTATAATGTAAAAAACAATTTATTGATAAATGATTTGGAAAAAAGTGATCACTCACTGATGTCTATGTTTTATAAATTCTGTTTTTTGGTACATTGGACCTCTCTGGAGTAATGCAGATATCACTTTACTTTTTTTCCCCTCTTGTTCTTCTTAAGTCGGTACCCTGTAAGCTGACCTGGCAATCATTTTTTTCCCTTCAGATAAAAGCTAGAATTGAAGCTCGCTCAGAAGCCAAAACCAGTGGACTCCTGTGGGCCGGATTAGCGCTGCTGTCCCTTCAGGGTGGGGCAATGGCCTGGCTCACTTGGTGGGTGTACTCCTGGGATATCATGGAACCAGTTACATACTTCGTCACATTTGAAAACTCCATGGTCTTTTTTGCATACTTCATAGTCACTCGACAGGTGAGTAGTTTGTTAGGAAAATGGTAATCTAGAATATCTCTTGCAAATAATTCCTATCCAAGTCAAGTAATGAGCAAGAGCAATAAAGCCTTTTTATTTACTGTATTACTGCTTTCTGGGTTTTTATAAGCTGATAAATGTTTTTCACAAGGATGGAGATTTATATATAGCACAGAGAAACTATTTGTTACCGCTGTAAAGGAAGAATACAACTCAGAAATTCCTCCACTGAGATAAACACATCAAATTTATGTTCTCTGTGCCCTCATTCATAAATAAGATTGAATTTGTACAAAACACCCAGTAACTTTAGCTTTATTGCATGATTGTTTTGCCCAAAATCTCCACTTTCCTTTTTCTCCATTCTCTCTCAAAATGTGTGATTTTTCTTCCCAACTTGTTTGCTTTTGAAAGGAGCAGCTGATCTCAAACAAGACTAAATGTTTTCGTGGCACCTTATGCTTGCTGTGATGGCCACTGCAAATATTTTACTCATTTGTCTTCCTTTGCTTTGGTGTTGCTAAGGCAAGTGTCTCTCTTGTGGAGACATTATGTTCATTTAAAACATGTTTTCTTTTTTTTTAGGATTATACTTACTCAGCTATTAAGAGTAGGCAGTTTCTTCACTTCTTCCATAAGAAATCAAAGCAACAGCATTTTGATGTGGTGCAATACAATAAGTTAAAAGAAGATCTTGCTAAGGTATCTGACTGCAAATTAACACCTTATATTTGATCTTCTTTGGGAGCCAGGACTTAGTGTTGGGGAAATATAGTTGGTGGCTCATCCTCACAGGTTACATCTTGGTCCTGGATAGACTTCTGTGTACTGTGATTTGTTCATGGAAAGAGTTGACATGTCTGATACTAATTTCATATCCTGCAGTTTTATTCTTGCCTTCTGTGTTCTACATGAGGACAGCTTTAAATGTGTATGCGAAATGTCTTAAATGACTTTGATATCATAAAATAATCGTTTTCAGGAGAAATCCTTTTCCTAGTGAGTGTGTGTTTTTAAAGGAAAAAGTCCACTATCCAGCCCAACTGCAGATTTGTGAACTACTAGGAATGTAAAACAAAGCAGGTTTTTAGGAAGGCAAGTGCTCTGATAAAGAATTGTAAGCTCTCTAAAAGCATTTACAAATTTCCTCTCCTAAGAAATAGATCAATATGGTATTCCTTCTTTCATTTTTCCCATCTTTCCAATGAGAAAATAGAGGTGCTTAATGTTACTTCCTTGGGTGTACGCTGCCAGCAAACGCAGACACCATGGTGTGAAACCTGCCCTTTGGCTCATAGGTACTTCCACGGTCTGCTTCACAGGCGGCCTTTAGCTCTGCCCCCTGGTGGACTCCTTGGCTTTGTTCAGAGAGTGACTTCTCAACATGTAACTAGATTTTAAGTTTTTCTTAGTAATATTTATGAGAAAAATGTTTGGTAAGGATATATTCCATTTCTAAATGAATGCTCATTTAATAGCTGTAATCATTGTATCTTTTGTTATCTGTGCCTTATAAACTACCCATCCCTCAAATTTAAAAAAGAGATATTACTACAATTAAATTTGTAATCCAAAAATTGGAGATGAATAGCCTTAAAACATGTTTTAAATTTTCAGATAATCACTACTTAAGAAAAATATAATGATGCTTTTTAAAAAATTTAGTGGGTACTCTTATATTTGAATGATGCAATTCATAAGGCTAAGGACTGTTCTTCCAACTAGTTTATAGCACTGGGCATTTAAGATTCAAAGTAGTACCCTATAAAGTTTTTTTAGGGTAATTAAGTTGAAAAAAAAGGAAAACTGATAGGTCATAGAGTGTTTTTTTTTTCTTTAAATATGAACTGAAAAAAACATTATAAATGGGAAAACCAACAAAACAACTATAAGGAGGAATTAGAAACTGAACTCATCTGTAAAAAAGGGATCCATATAAATTGAAATATTGTAGGCATTTGCAACTTAGAGTTCAGATGTACTTACTCATAAAAGGAGACATTAAATTCATAGACTTCATCTCCCGATGTAATGGTGATAAGTATCTTGTTCTCTCTGATCACGTATATTTTCTTTTTCCCACGGACAGGCTACAGAATCCCTGAAATGGGTGCATCACTCTCTGCCTTTGAGAATGCAAGTAGAGGACCTCAATGAAAAGAATTAATCTTGTTCTTAAATGTCAGTGATTTTTCCATTATATGTTGAATCTGCAATTTAGAAAGTCAAACTTTTTGAGTCCCAGAGTTCATTTGAATTTGACAGTTCCAATCTGCTTTATTAATAAAAAAGGTCTTGGAAAACAGGTATTCTTTGAAGTTCTCATGTGATTTTTGATTTGTGATGTGATTTTTGTCCTTTTTGGTGATGTAGTGGATGATGTTGATGGATTTTCAAATGTTGTACCATCCTTGCATCCCTGGAATGAATCCCATTTGATCATGATGTATGATTTATTTTTATGTTTTTTTTAAATTCAGTTTGCCAATAATTTGTTGAAGATTTTTACACCTATGTTCATCAGGGATATTGGTCTAAACTTTTCTCTTTTTGTAGTGTCTTTGTCTGGTTTTGGTATTAGAATGATGCCGGCTTCATAGAATGGATTTGGATGTATTCCCTCCTCTTCTACTATTTGGAATACTTTAAGGAGGATCGGGATTATCTCTTCTTTAAATGTTTGGTAGAATTCAGCTATTAAGCCATCTGGTCCCAGACTTTTGTTTGCTGGGGGTTTTTTGATTACCAGTTCAATTTTGTTACTGGTAATCGGTCTGTTCAGATTATGTTTTTTCCTACTCAGTCTTGGAAGGTTGTATATTTCTAAGGATTTTCTATTTCTTCTAGGTTGCCCAATTTAGTTACAGATCATTTTCAAAGAATTCTCTAATAATTTCTTGTATTTTTGTGGTATCTATGGTATATTTATGTGTGTCTGATTTTTTTTGTGTACTCTTTTTTTTCTTGGTAAGTCTGGCTAGTGGTTTGTCTATTTTATTTTCTCAAAGAACCAGCTCTTGGTTTCACTGACTTTTTTTTCCCTATTGTTTTAGTCTTCTCTATTTTATTTATTTCTGCTCTGCTCTTTATTATATCCCTTCTGGTAACTTTGGGTTTCATTTGTTTTCTAGTTTCTTTAATTGTGAATTTAGACTGTTTATTTGGGATTGTTCTTGTTTCTTGAGATAGGCTTATGTTGCATGTACTTCCCTCTTAGAATTCATTTGCAGCATCCCACAAATTTTGGACTGTTGTATTTTTGTTTTCATTTGTCTCCATGTATTGCTTGACTTCCGTTTCAATTTGTTCATTCTTGGTTATTTAGAAGCATGTTATTTAGCCTCCATGTGTTTGTTGGCTTTGTTGTTTTATGTAATTTATTTCTAGTTTCATATCATTGTAGTCTGACAAGTTGCTTGATACTGTTTCAATCTTTAATTTATTAAGGCTCTTTTTGTGGCCTAGTGTGTGATCTATTCTGGAGAACATTCTGTGTACACTTGAGAAAAATGTGTATCCAGCTTGCTTTTGGGTGAGTGTTCCGTAGATGTCTGTTAAGGCCATCTAATCTAATATATTGTTCAATGCCTCTGTTTCCATACTTATTTTCTGTCTGGTTGATCTATTGATGTAAGTTGTGTCTTAAAGTCTCCTAATATGAATGAGTTCCAGTCTATTTCCCCCCTTGTTAGAATTTTACATATTTAAGTGTTCCTATATTGGATGAAGAGATACTTATAATGTTTATATCCTCTTTTTGGACTGATTGTTTTATCATTACATAACGTCCTTGTCTTGTTACTTTGTTTTGAAATCTATTTTGTCTGATATAAGTACTGCTACTCCTGCTTTTTTCTATTATTTGCATGAATTACCCTTTTCCATCCCTTCACTTTCAATATGTGTATGTCTTTGAGTCTGAAATGAGTCTCTTGTAGGCAGCATATAGATGGGTCGTTTCTTTATCCATTCTGCCACTCTTCATCTTTTGATTGGTGTATTCAGTCCATTTACACAAGATAATTATTGATAGGTTTGTACTTATTACCTTTTTATTGTTTTCTGTTGTTTTTATTGCTCTGAGTTCCTTCTTCCTAACACTTGTGTTATTTGATGGTTTTCTTTAGGGTTGTAATGGATTCCTTTTTAAAATTTTTTGTATATCTATTGTAGGCTTTAGGTTTGTGGTTACCATAAGTGAAAGGGAAGAAAGGATGCAAACTCCACAGTCCAAGGAGGTTTATTACTAAACCTGAGAGGGACCCCTCTGTCCTGGCCAGCAGAACAAAGGAAAAGAGTCTCTAAAAAGTCAAGAGGCTTTTTATATGGCCAGAGCTTTGGCGGGCTCTTTGAGGGGAGGGGTCAGGGGAAAGGTGGGCTTGTGGCTTGCTGACGTGTCCTCTGGAGGATGCTTGTAGCCTGGGGAAGATGACACCTAGGTCTCTCTCAGATGGTGGGTGGGCTTATTCAAAAGGCAGTACTCAGGTCCAGATTCTATCAATAAGGTTCAAGGATAGCTTCCTAACTATAACAGTCTATATTAAGTTGATGATTGCTCTATTTCAAACCCAGTCAGTACTTTTTTCTTTTTCTTCCTCATCCACACTATGTATTAGCTGTCATTTCTGCACTTTTTTTGTGTATCCCTTGACTAATTATGAGTATAGTTTTACTACTTTTGTTTCAGTTTCATACTTGCTTGGTAATTAATTGGTCTACTACCTGTACTGTGGGTTTATTTTCACTGATGAAAGCTATTTAGGCTTAAGAACATTTCCATCTACAGAAGTCCCTTGAAAATTCCTTTCAGTTCCTCAGTCTTTATCTGGGAAATGTTTAATCTCTCCTTCAAATTTGAATTATATAGTCTTGCTGTGTATTCTTGGTTCAAGGCCCTTCTGTTTCAAGGCATTACATTATTTCATGCCCTCCCTTCTGGCCTCTAGAGTTTCTGCTGAGAAGTCTGTTGATAGCCTGATGGGGATTCCTTTATAAGTAACCTTTTTTTCTCTCTCTGGCTTTCAGTACTCTCTTTATCCCTAATCTTTGTCATTTTAATTATTATATGTCTTGGCATTGTCTTCCTAGGGTTCCTTTTGTTAGGGGCTCTCTGAATTTCCATGTGTCCGTTTCCTTCCCAGGTTGGGGAAGTTTTCAACAATTATTTCCTCATAGAGACTTTTTATCCCTTTGTTGCTCTCTTCTCCTTCTGGTACCCCTATCCTGCAAATACTGTTTCATTTGGATTGGTCACACAGCTCTCTTATCATTCTTTCATTCCTAGAGATTCTGTTTTCTCCCTATTCCTCAGCTTCATTATTTTTCTTACTGTTCTCTAATTTCCATCTCATTGACTGTCTCCTCTACCTGCAGCAATCTGTTATTCATTTGACTCATTGTATTTTTCATTTTAGATATTCTTCAGTTCTGAGTGGCTGTTTTTCAACTTCTCTTTGTTGAAGTTCCTCCCTGAAATCGTCAATACTTTTCCACAAATCGGTGAGCATATTTATGACTGACTTTGAAATCTTTATCCACAGGATTGGTGATCTCCATTTCATTTAGCCCTTTTTTGTGGTGTCTTATCCTGTAGTCTGTTTGGAACATACTCTCTTCCTCCTCATTTTGTCAGGGTTTCTGTTTCTTCCTTTGTATTAGATGGCTCTGCTGTGTTTCCTGGTCTAGAGAGTAATGGCTTTATGAAGAAGGTGTCCTGCGGTGCCCAGAAGCTCAAGACTCTTTACTCTCCAGTGCCTGATTCTCCTTTGCTGTGGAGCCCGTTGCTGTTGGTGGACTATAGCAGGGCTGCATTTCTGTCTTCTGGCAGTGGTCTAAGGTCAGCTGTTTGTCTCAGCTGGTCCTTTGTGACCAGAGCAGTGGCTTCTGCTGGGATTGTTGTGGGTGGGGCCATCCTCTGCCTGCCCTGCAGCGATGGTGGTGCTGCTGGGTTAACAGGGTGGACAGGGCAGTCAGGTAGGCATGAGGGTCAGAGGGCTTTGGGGCAGATGAGTACATGGTGCAGAGTCACATGGTGGCAGAGTGTGCAGGCATGCGGAGGGGTACCCAGCATTGGGCTGAGCTACCTGCTAGGAGGGAGAGCTCACAGCAGGCTCCTGCAGGCGCCTCCCAAGTTGGACTGAGATGGCCATGAAAGCTGGAAAAGTCTCCCTTTGCCTTTCAGGCAGCAAAGTCTGACACTGCTGGGGCACCCAGGTGCACAGGGAAGCACCTCGGGGCTGAGCCACCATCAAGGTGGATGGACCATTTGGGGCTTCTCCAAGTGTCTGGCATGTTGGGCTGAGGGAGGCTGGGGAACTGTCATCTACCTGCCCCTCCTCCTGTGGATAGAACTCTGTCCAACCCTTGTCCTCTGGCACCCGTCCTGCTGCCTCTGCTTTGGGTCTCAGGACTGGTAGAGTACACCTATCCTCCACAAGCGGCTGGAGTCTCAGTGTTCCAGCCATCCCTGGTGTCCAGTTCTGCCAATCACCAGAACCCAATCAAGTGCGGACTTGTGTTCCCAGGGAAGATCTCCAGAGCCAGGTGTGCCTTTCCTGAGCACCTATCTCCTCACCTCTTGATTCCTCTTCCTCTCATCTGTGAGCTGGGATGGGGGAAGGGCTGGGGTTCTGATTGATTGTGGCTCTGCCACTTTACCCTTCTCTTCCTCAGGTGTAGGTGGTCTGTTCTGCAGAATTCAGGTCATTTTCAGGGTTGGCTGTATTTGCTGTAGTTGCCCCCTTGGTGTGTGTCAGAGGAGGTTTCTGGCTGGCCTTCCCATCTGCCACCTTTCTCCCCCCTCCATGTAGATGAACTTTTATGATGAAATAAATCAAGTCTACTAAGAATGTGAATTAGAAAAATTTAATGAAACATGAATTTCAAGTATTAGGGAAAACAACTTAATTTTTGGGTTTCAAAAGCCTTTAAACACATACACTTGTATAAAAAACTTCACAAATTACAAGTTAAATTGGCCAGATATTCTGAGTAACTGCAATTTACTATAAAAATCAAGTATTACAAATGCCTGTGGATTTTTATTTACAGATTCCCTGAGGATTTTGTTTCTATATGTATCAAACCCTTATACCATGTCCAGTATGAACTATTTTTTTTAAAAAGTTCTCTCCTTAACCTTAGAACATTTTAAATTGCTACCATAAGCTTTACCCTAGTGATATTTGTATAAAAAGGGAAATCTATTTTCAGTACAGATACAGAAAATGTAATAGCCCCTATCATGTAGATTTGGGGAAGAAATGCAGCTTTTTTGTTAGCATTGAGGCAAAGCAGGGAACCTGCTTCTTTCCAACTGCACTTGGGTCTCTGCAGAAGTCCACTCGGCGTTGAGAAACTTTCCTGTTCACCAGTGTGAGGAGTTCTGTGAACTCTAAGGTGGAACCAAATTTTCCCAGCATCTCACACAAATCTTGAATGTACCATGAGCCATTCACAGTTTCCCGATGAGAATAATAACCTTAAAAAGGAGAAAGAAAAGGACACTGATGTTTTCTGGCTTTCAGTTTCTGTGGCTGAAAAGCCTTTATAATTTACTATTAGAGTATAAGTTGTCACAAATCCTTGGAGAAAACTAAAATATGTCCACAATAGTTTTTACATTCTGCTTTGCTGGCTACTCTCATGTGGGAAAGGGGATTAATTCTATATAGTTCTATAATAATGGGATTAATCCTATGTAATGTACTCCATGTCCTAAAAATTCCAAAGTTAGTACTAGTCAGGCAATTATTTTTAGAGATAAGATCAGAAAGAAAAACATAAATTTACTGCAAGAGCAAAGAACAAGTCATCAAAATATTTTTCAACAGCGCTCTCCATGAATATTATCACAGTGACACCACCACTGGCAGTAATTGATAGACTGCTGATATTCAACTTGTAGACTTGTAGCTCTACTTAACAGTTCTCAGTGAATGACTTTCCTCCAAGGTATTTTCATTTACCACTATGTCATGTGGTCAAAGAAATCCATTCTCAGCGTCTGAGCTTCAGGACCAAATCACCATGTCCCAATAGAAAAGCCCAACCCAAATCAAGCCAAGGTGAAACTCAGAAGAACTTAGCCAAGGAGGCCAACGATACGTTTGTAGCAAACACCCACACACCTTCTGCAACAGAGTAGCACATGAGGAAGTCTGCTCCTGCAGGCAGCGTGTGAACAGAGGCCGCGTCCACCTCGGTGACATTGGCCTCCCCCTTGTCTGTCTGGTGATCCACGGCATCCAAAGGAATGACAGGCACATCGTGCTGGTTTCCCCGACACGCCTATGACACGAAGAGGAAAACCACCTTTTACTTTCTTTCCCCACTGTTTACAGCAAATGTATAATTCAGTTATGCCTTCATATCAACATCACAGAAACCACTTTAGAGGAGTTTCAAAAACAAAGCATTCAGGTTTACAGAAGACTAAAGAGGGCAATTTTTTTTTACCTACTTACATTCTTTCATTTAAAGTTTTAAAAAAATTGGAATCGTCAACTATACACCAAATTATGTTGACTGAAAGGCACACTGTAGAGGAGAAAGCTGCTGTGGGATTAAACTTCACAGCACCAAGACCCGACTTTTCTTAAAAAAAAAAAAGCCATAGAATGTGTTTCTATTTAATCAGGTAATATATTCTGAAATTGGACTTCGCTTGCCAATCTGCTGCCATACATTGCTAAGGGTCAAAATGACACCATCTGACCTGAGAAGACATCTGTTAGTGTCCGTTCTTCCTTCTCCTGCTTTAAAGTGAGCTCTTAAGTTCTTATCCACTAATTCTGACTCAAAGGCTAACATTAACGCCTACTCTTCTCTGACAATTATGGGTTGAATTTATCTGTTCAAGTCCTAACCCCCAGTATCTCAAATATGACTGTATTTGCCACTGTGTTGTTTATGTGAAACCATTGTAAGATTGTATATCAATGATACCTTAAAAAAAAAACTTGAGATTTTATCTCCCAAGTACAGACAAACCCCGCCCCCCAAAATATGACGATATCTGGAGATATGGCCTTTGAAGAGGTAATTATTATAAAATGGGTCATGTAGGTGGGCCCTATCTACTATGACTGTGTCCTTCTAAGAGACTAGGACACTGACATGCACTAGGACGAGAGCTACCCGAAAGCCAGGAGAGGCCTTAGAGGAAACCCACCCTGCTGACGCCTTCCTCTCAAACTTCTAACCTCCAGAACTGTGAGAAAGTTAATTTCTGTTGGTTAAGCCACCCCACCTGTAGTAGTTTGTTATGGAGCCCTAGCAAGCAACACAGTAACCTAACAAGATTCTGTTGTATTATAAATGCATCCAGCATTCTGAAGTAGTTAAAGAATAAACTTTAAAAGAAACAAGTCCTGAGTGACTTCAGTTATCAGATAAATAGAAGACACCTAATACCCCATTTAACAGGGAGATTTTAACCTTACTTAATATATCAGGCTCATTGTCCACTGTCTTCCTCAGTGTCCTATAGAACACCTGGGCTCTGACGCCCTTGTTGCCAGACCAGCTGCAGTGGGAACGGGAGCCTGTACCGAGTTTGCCGTGTGCCGGGCACTGTGCTAAGTGCTTCTCATCAGTTAGTTTTATCCTCACAACTGCCCCCCACCCCGAGGCAGTGCTGTTTTATCCCCATTTCACAGATGAAGCAGCTGAGGTGTTGAGAAATAAAGTAACTTGGCCAAATGTTTTCCTCCTTTATGGTTATGCATCCACAGCCACTCATTAGTTATTTCCAATTTTCTTACCTTTGACAGTGCCAGCCACTCCTCTCTCACTGTATTTCCTGCTGCTGCTTTTCCTCTGGGTCAGCTTCCTCAGTATCTTTGATCAGTTTATGCCTCATTAGTGTCCCTCAGTTCTGTTTTGCCCTTGTTTTTCAGGCTATCCTTGACGTGGGCCAACTCATCTACTCCCGTGCCTTCCAGCACCAGCCAGCACCTCATTACTACCCAGTTTTTCTTTCCAACCCAGGTTGCCTGTCAACTGTATGTCCCATGGACACCCCAGTGCAGCTGTCCCAGCAAGAAAGCTGTTCTTTCTTAAGGACATCCTTCTACCCCTTTGCCCCCTCCTTCAAGGCTTTTCGGCAGGATGTGAAGTGTGGGTGTGTCCTCCATGCCACTCATGGAAATACAGAATCAGAACATCAGGAATTCTCTTTTCTGTTCAAAATCCTTACTGATGTACCAACTCATGTTTTTCAGGCTAAAAAGTGTTTTTATCCCTCATACTGATTTGGCAGGAGGGAAACAGAATCTTGCTTTAATGGAAATGTGAAAAGCTGAAGCCAGGGCGAGAACTCCACGCCAGCACGCTTCTCACTGGCTCACACGCTTCAGCTCCCAAAGAACCGCCCTTGTCTGGAAAAGGCTGCCTGCTGCCTGGCGCTGCCCACTTCATTCAGCAGATGCCTTCTCTGGTGCCTATGCCTCGCCACTGGGCTGGGCCAGGGAGTAGGACTTTGGATATTTTGAGTCTAGATACCTAGTACCTTTACTATTCTTTATGTTAAGAAAGAATTATTCCTGATAGCTCAAATTACAACTCTGATTGGCTGGGATTCAAAAAGGTATTTTTAGAGAAAGGTACTTCTGAAATTGGCTTTAGTTCTTTATAATCACACATACAGAACCATGGACTTTATAATTAGGATTATAACATCATCAGTCTTACCTGAATGATAAATATCTTAGGTTTTCCAACCAGACTCTGACACTTGTCTCCTTTGAACAGTCCAGTCAATGTCTGAATTTCAATTTTGGCATCATATGCATAAACGTGATTGCCTTCACCATGACTCAGGAAAACACATAAAAAGCAATCGGCATCTATGTGGCTAGAGGTTGATGCTACAAAAGCCCCCCAAAATTCATACAGAAATGAAAATAGGATGATTACATATAAAAATTCACTTTATACTAAAAGTTACATGCATATGGTTGGGAGAAAATGTTAAATATAAAATGTCTAATGAAACAACTTACTTTAATCTGTAATGAAATAGTAACACCATACTGTACCTAATTTTTAAAAATCCAAATTATTAAACCTCACAGTAATCGAGTTTGAACAGTTTTCATTAGCTCTTCTAAAATATAGAATAATGACATGGAAAACATGGGATTATTATAGAGAACCCTTTTAATCCAAATCATTTTGAAAATAAGTTTCTTTGGATCAGCAGAGGGCTTCTTACAGCAGACTGGAAAGACCAGAAATTACTATCTAGTAACTCCTGATGTGCTGCTTCACCTCCAACAGAGTAGAAGACATGATACTGATGTCCTCCAAAGCTTATGCATAAAGTAGAAAACCTGGGAAGCAGCCAGTTAAAGTGATTTATAAATTAAAGAAGAGCTCTGACATGGAGATCCCTCAAAAAATTAAAAATAGAAGTACCATATGATCCAACAATTGCCACTTGGGGGCATTTATCCAAAGAAAATGAAAATGCTAATTCAAAAAGATATCTGCACACACACACACACCCCTTCACTGCAGCATTATTTACAATAACCAAGATACAGAAACAACCTAAGTCCCCACTGATGGATGAAGATGTGGTATAGAATACATACAGTGGAATAGTACACAGCCATAAAAAGAATGAAATCTTACTGTTTGAGACACTATGGATGGCCTAGAGGGTGTTATGCTAAGTAAAATGAGACAAACATCATGTAATCTCACATGTGGAATCTAAACCAACCAAACACAAAAACACAAGTTTATAGATACAGAGAACAGATTGGTAGTTGCTGGTGGGTAAAAGATGAAAAGATACAAACTTCCAGTTATAAAAGCAGTCCTGGGAATGTAACGCACAGTATGGTGACTACAGCTAATAATACCAAATTGCATATTAGAAATTTGCTAAGAGTACATCTTAAAAGTCCTTAGTACAGGGGAGGGGAGGGGGAGAGAAAAAAAAAAAAGTCCTTAGTAAAAGAAAAAAACTGTATAGTGACAGAAAACTACACTTACTGTGATCATTTTGTAGTACATACAAATATCTAATCTTTATGTTGTTCACCTGAAAAAAATGTCAAGAGCTCCAAAGAAAATGTAAACAATTATGTAAATAATAGTCCATTGGCAAAAGACTTGAAAATCTATGGCATGCACTGATTATTATGATATACACAAGTTGTTAAAATTCCTACTACATAGTAATGTAGAAAATAAGAGAGAATGTATGTAAATCAAGAGTACTTTGAAGCCAGTAAAAAACGTGGGTTGGAAGAAATAAAAAAATGACTGTCCAGCATCAGGAGTATTTGCATTTTAGACTTTTAATTGCAAAATGAAAAGACCATTTCATTCATTTCTAAGTAACAGACTGTAACTACTGGTATGATAAATATAAGCTCTGGAGACAATGCTTTGTAAGGGTTTGTAAATCTGGTTGGTAATAAAGCAGAGAGGCACAATCAAAACCTATAACTCCTGCTAAATTAATTGACAAATTAACTGACTTTTTTATGTTAATATTTGGACCTGTCTTTATAGACAGGATAATTAAAGTACTCAGTTCCATCAGAGGAAGATGAATAGGAAAACTACTTACCTTCATGAATTTTGAGTAGTAGTTCTTCTGCTCTAAGATCATTAAAGCATTTCACTTCAAATCCTAGGTCTGAAAACCTGGTGATAAATTGGATATTAGCTTATGAGCAATTCAAAGTTGTCACATACCCCTAATTAAGGAATATGTATGTTTTTATGACATATAAATAGACTTTTCTTTAAGAAAGCAAAATCAAATATGACAATGATGGTTTTCCTTGATCATCCATGGTAGGAAAGGATTTACTCATAATGGTAACTGATTCAAATTAGAATATCGCCATCTCTGCAGATGTATTTTTAACAGTGAAAAGTCTGTTCACATTTAATAGAACAGAGTTAGGAGGAAAACTTGGCCAAGTTCTTAAGGGAGGCTGTACCCAGGTGAGGCTAGTCCTCAAATACCCTTGCTCAGGTACTGTATCAATGTACACAAATATTGATAAATGGTCACCACTTACACATCTCATCATCTCAACATGTGAATAAAGCTACTACCTGCGCTGAAGATTGTCTCTGTCTGCACTGGTGCCCCGTCTTTCCGGCAGTGTTAAGTGCCAGAAGAACCTCTCGTGATTGAAGATTAAAGCAACTCCTCTCCTCTTGTGGTCCATTTTGTACTTTTCTGCTGGATCAAACCTTTCACTGTTAATGAAAATTGGTCATTTTTAAGTCATATTAAATATGAGCTCCGCCATGCCCAAGCTCAGCATGGAGACGGGGGTCTGCCACCTCCTCATCTCTGCGAGGCTGCTGTGTACTGGGAAAGCCTCACAGCCAGACTGGTAAGGCTATTTCTGTACCAACTGGCAAACAGCAGCCCTCCTCAGCACCCCAACCCCCGATCCCTCCCATGGCTGTCTTTCCCCACATCTCCAGAGTCCAGCAACTAAGGGCAGTGGCTTGGCCCAGGCCCCAGCTCTAGCACCCAGGCCACACAAGTTACCAGATACTTTGAACAGTGCTTTGTCCGTTCACAACCAGGGTCAGCAGCTAACCTGCTTTCTACACATCACCTCCAAAAGCTAAAGCCTGACCCACTCAGCTACTTTCCAGTTCTCAGGTCCCCTTCTTGCTTTGATTTCTATAGGCTAATCATGACCACCCCAGCAAGGTGACCCAGCAAAAAAGAGCAATTTTTTACCTCTTAAAGAAGGCATCTGTTTCTGTCATGTTTTGTTCCTCACCTATTAAAGGAAGTTGATTCTTATTAATTTACTTTATGATATATATGGTAGTAAAACAGCAGAAACTTCCCCAGCTGCCTTTGCCTCCCACAGACTATGACCTTTCTGTTTTGGTTACTTTAAAAGTGAAAGTATATGAAAAGAAGGGGTAAGGGAAAAGGAAGGGAAACTGCTTACTAATAAATGAACTGTTAACAGTTCTTTCTCACCCCCCAGTTCTTACCTGCAAAATAGCAAAGAATATTATAAGGAATGGAGAAAATATTAGGCAAACACATGCATGGCAAAATATGCCTAGCATAACACAGTTTTGTGATTACAGAGCTCAAATGAAATAACCAATTGCTTTGTTTGCAGAAAATGTCTTTGCAAATATGCTCTGAAACAGGGAAGGAATTAAGTCATATAGAAGAACCAGAAAAACAGAGTGGTTAATACTGGATTACCCTACTACTGCAAGAAGTTGAAGTCTGGGTGGAGGAAGGGAAGGGGAGGGCAAAGGCTTATATTTGGGGTCTCCTGAATGACACGTTTGTACATATAACCCTGTAATGGGGACCCTGTGCTCCTGACCTGCAATTGGACATCCCCTCTCTCCAGACAACCTTTCACTGAATCCCTCACTATTCCCTAGGACTGTGCTGTGCAGTAGAACTTTCTGGGATGATGGAATTGTTCCTTACCTGTGCTGTCCCACATGATAGCCACTGGCCACATGGTGGCTGCTGAACTCTTGAGAACTGGCTAGTGAAGCTGTAGAACGTAATTTTTATTTAAGTTCATTTAATTCAGATAACGATTATGTGGCCGGTGGCTTCTGTATTGGACAGCACAGTAAGTCTAGTATTTTCTACAATAAGGGTCGGTCCATATACCCACGAATCTGTTTTTACCTGATAAACTTTGTAGCTTACGGGGGGAGATAGTAATGAATAAACAAATATTAACAGTATAGCAAGACACGACTCGCAGCTGAGGTTTTTGAAGGAAGCATGACAGACCGTGAAGGTAGACGCCTACACATCACCTCCTAGCCGAGAGGGCTGTGCTCCTGTCTCTCCTGAGAAAGTCTCTCCCCGATGCCTGACCGTTCTCACCTCATGGCTGCTTGCTGATGGAAGTCCACCTGGGAGTGAGGGTGGGTGGGAATTCAACTCCAGCGCCCTGCGCCAGTCACTTCCAGCCCTCCCTCCTGGAATTCACCAGCATTTAGACCTAAGGCGTTCCCCTGTCCCTGAGGCACTAAATCACTTTCAATATTTTGCAATTACTGGCCTGGGTGATGACATGGAAATTCCTGGATACTAACCTAGATTTATAGAATCAGAATCCTGTATTTTTAATGAGGTGACTTTCACATCAATGAGAAGTCAAAAGCAGCCTCTCTTAATAAATCCTCCCAACTATACCAGGCTTTCCTTCCCACTCCATACACGGCTCCACCAAAACACTCTGCCGCCCTGCTCTACCAGGGATACTTCCGCCCATTAACCGCTCTACCTGGACACTCCATCTCCACACACAGCCCAACCCCAGACGCAGCCTACTCCTCCACAAAAGCTCTACCAGGATACTTCCTACTCTGCACGCTGCTCTCTCTGGGTTACTACTCAGCCCTGCCCTTGGGGGACACCTCCTTCTCCACACACTGCCCACGGGAGATGTGCTCTGGAGCCCGGCCTGCTCTACCAGGGGCACTTCCTGCTCCTATCCCTGTTCTACAGGGTGCTTCCCACTCCTCACGCTACAGCACCAGGGGTACTTCCTGCTCCTGATATTCCCACTCACCCTGCCCCCCAGGGGCATTCCCATCCCACACACTGCACCGACGGGACACTTGCCACCGCACACCCTGCTCCACCCGGACGACTTCCCCGTCCACGCGCTGCTACCAGGGACACTCCCTGCTGCACACTGTCTACCAAGGACAGCACCTCCCCGCACGCCATCCACGGGGATCCTGCCCGCCCCACACACTGGTCTCCCAGGAATTCCTGATACACTCACTGCTCTACACAGATGTGTCCTACCCCTCACCCTGCTCCACCTGGGATACTTGATATCCTCCCTACTCCACACACCTCAGTCAGACTACAGCATGCTCCACAACTGCTCCACCAGGGGCATTCCTGCACCACACACGGCTCTATGGGCAGTGCTTCCTTCTCCACACACAGAACTATCGGGATACTGCCCACACCACACGCTACCCTACTGGGGAATCCTTCCTACCTGGCCCTCTGCTTCCCGAGGATACTCCCTCTCCACACATCGCACGGGGTGCTACTCCCTGCTGCACACCACTCTACTACGAATGCTTCAAGTCCATACACTGCTGCTCTACCCTGGATACTTCGTACACCGCACACGGCTGTGCCAGACACTCCCTCCTCCACCCCCTGTGCCAGCAGGAACACTTCCCACTATACATGGCTCTCCCAGGACACTACCCAGTCCACACGCTGTTCCACTAGTATACTTCTTAGTCTTTTCCTCTGCAAACTGCTCGACCTGGAACACTTCCTACTCCCCACTCTGCTCTCGTGGGGACGCTTGCTGGCCACACGCTATTCTGCCAGGATACTTACTAATCCACATGCTGTTCCACATGGACACTTTGTACTTCACACAGTGCTCTACTGGGGACACCTCCTATTCCACACCACGGTCCACTCTGGATACATTCTACTCCAAACTGTTCTAAGTGGGAAATCTCCGATTCCACACACTGTTCTACCCAACATACTTCGGTCTTCTTCCTACTCCACAAACTGCTCTACCCAGAATACTTTCACTCCACACATTTAATACTGGAACACTCCCCAGTCCGTATACTGAGATACCCAGATGCTTCCTACTCCACACACCACTGCTCTACTGTGACTCCTGAGAAGTGCTCACTCCGCTCTAACACGGGTATTTCCTACTCCACACACTGCTCTACCAAGGCAGTACAGGGATTTTTCTTCCATTTTCAAAAGTGTGTAAGGATCTACCTTCTTTTAATAACATTACCTCCTTATCCTTAAACCAATTATACCATAAAGAAACTGAATAACCCAAACTAAACACAATAAATCCAAATCTGAAAGCCAATCACCTACTTCACTCTCTAAAAACCTGCACAGGTTGGAAAACACCAAGTCGCCTCTATGATGCACAAAGTAGTAGCTGACCTGGCAGCTCACCTCCTGCAGCTTCTGCACCGTATTTTCTAGTGAGCCTAAGGCAGCTTGACAGTACCCAGCAGAAGCTGTGCCAAGTGGCTACTCACCAAACCAAAGTCCCTGAGGGTGAAAGCAGTGGAAATGTACACCAACTAGGTCATTAAACTTTGTTTTCATAGTCTAAGAAAGGAACTTCACAGGTCTTCCTGCTCCATGTAGTTCAGGGTGCATTTCAGTTGCCTCCACTATTGCCCTCAGCTTACTCAAGACAGATAGATTTGGGAATGACAGCTAGTCATAAATAGCTCAAGATCATGTATTTGAAACGGCATTCAGTTTCAAAGTTAATAGATATAACAATCTCAGTGAAGGATTTTTAAGAAGTGTGTTGTTATTGTTAATTCTGTGGATGTAGAAACGGGACTCTGAAAGTGTTAGCCCTGATTTCTGCTGGCTCTAGCCTTCTCTCAAATATAAATGTACATCCTGTTAATTAGTGACCAGGTGCAGCTGCCTTTCTATCCTAGCGATTTGTTGAATCAGAACAGAAAGCTGTAAAGACAGACATGAGAACCTAAATTCTAATACTTCGCTGAAGTTAATAAATTTTACCCAGATTCCAGGGATAATAATACATCATGATTCTGTTCTGGTCATGGAACTAAATGTCTCAAGCAGACAAGCTTTCAGGAAGGGTGCACTTTAACAAGTAACTTTATACTGTACGAACACAAACTGGCTACAAGGGTAAATGGCTCTGTTTACATGAAGAAAACAAATTTTAATAAAGGAGACACCCTATGTAACAGATTTACAAACTCCTATTTATCTGCAATCTATTTATCAAAATTGGGTCCGTCATTAAACCTGACTCTTGACTTCTACTTGCCTCCGATTGCAACAATTCTCCTTTCCACCATAACGCAACCAGCACCTCTGCTCCTTTTTTCTCCTCACCTTGATTTGATAATCCCTCCAGATAATCCGACCAGCCACCATTCCTTGATGGCCTGGCAGTGTAGATACAATTTTTATCTCAGCTCCACAGCCCAGTGAGGCAGGGAGACAAAGTGAAACCGGCTGGTCCAAGGTCAACACAGTAGAGTTGGGACTGAAAGCCAGACCTGCCTATCGATTCCATAATCTCTGTACCCCCATCCCGTCACTATGTGAAACCTCCTCCCAGCAGGGAGAGATCAGCTGCCTTTTTAAACTTAGTGTTCATTTCTCCAAACCTCTTCAGCGTCTACTATCATGGTCTTCATTCACTGCAATATCCAGAAAGACCTACCCGTATTCCCTATCAGCAATCTGTAACCCACGTCGGGGCTGGAACACACTAGAAAAAGGGTGTGGTGGAGAAAGAATCGGAAGGGAGCAGGTAGCAAGAGAAAAAGTATGTGATAAAAAATGGAGGGAGAAGTACCCTATTGGTTAGGCCTCCTGGACCCGACCCCGGCTTCCCGCCCCTCATCCCTGGTTCAAAATGTAAATGCCCACTGGACCCTGCCCTGTCCGCCCCAGGGCAAGGTCCTCCCTGCACGACGACGGTGACTTCTACAACTTGCCTCTGGGGCAAAGCATATTTTGTGCAGCACAGAATAAAGAATAAAAAACTGAAATAAAGGCACTCTGCATCGACTGCTAGCGTTTCAACCTCCCCCACACACGTTTTTTAGAACTGTGGCCAGGGTTGGAGTTTCTAAACCTTATCAATACTATAGTTAAACAGTGACAGGGAGGAACGTTGCAAAATAGGCGGGTAGCAGTTAGTTGGTAATTCCGTAGAGAAAGATGTTGCGGTTTTAACTCAAACCCCCCCACAGCGGCAGGTCTCTTGGATGCAGGAGGGACACCGCAGCTGCACAGCCCGCCTCAGCAGGGCTTCGTCCGGGGTAGTTCGGGCGCCCCGGCGCCTCAGCCTGGACTTCCGTTGGCACTGCGTGCAGCCGCTTCTTTCTACCTTTGCTTGTGAGAACACAAAACAAACTCCAGCCTTCCTAAGTCAACTTTCATATAACCAGGCGCCGGGAACACCAGGACCGGCCCCGCAGGTCTTTTAAAGTTTCAATGGCCCTGACGCCTGGTAAGAAATCACCGCCCGGAAGACAAGGGCGGCCGTGCAACGCCACGCCTCGGCCCCGCAAGGAGACGACGGCGAGGCCCCCGAGTGGTTTTTCTGGGCCGAAAGGCTCAGCTGCCCCCCACTGGGCCCGAGCACGTCCCTCCAAGCGCAGTAACTGCTTCCGGACGTCCAGCGAAGCCGGAGGAGCGCGCGCCCCCGCCCGGAGCGCGCCGGCCGCCCCACCTACCTGCAGGCTGAGCCCCGCCGAGGCCACGCGCCCAGCTCATCGCGTCCCCACGCTGCGGCCTCCGCTTCCTGAGGCCTGGGGCCCGCAGCCCCCGCCCCTTCCTCCGCCCGCGCCCCGCCCCGCGCCCGCCGCGGCCCCCGGGCTTTTTCCTCTCCCGTCCGCCCGGCGCCTGGAGCGACGGACCCGCCCTCGGGAGCTGCCGGTTGCCGCCCCGAGGAGCAAGGGCGGAGACGGGCTGGGCCGTCCCAGACCACCTGCGGTGAGCCGAGGCTCGCGCAGACCCCGCCCCCAGGGCTCACTGTTCCCGACTCCCTCAGGTGGAGAGGTGTTGTTTTCCTGTTCACGTTGTAGTCCTTTCTCCCCGTGCACGTCATCTTCTAGGACTTGTAATAATTTATTTTAAACGCCGGCATTCGACCAAAATAAACTAGAGGCAACTCCAGGATTTGGGGAGGGAATCATGCAGATATTCGGAGGTAGAACTTCGGAGTCTACAGACTGGCTTTTCTTGAGCTAGAGCATTGTAGTCCTTTCTCATAAAATACTGCCGAAACAGGGTGCTAATCCGTGCCAAGGGGCGCTCAGTGGTGCATTTAATCGAACTCCTCCTTGAGTAGTTGGCTATTGTGTACATTTTCTTCAATGAACAATATTTTAAGACTGGATGAAAAAATAGCATCTATTGTAACTACCCTGGACCTTGTCATTTAAAAAGTAACCAATTTAAGACTAGGAAAAAAATATGTAGAGGCACCATTTCAATTACATTAAAATAAGTATATATAAAGCATGCTTAAGAAATGAGTACAGGTATACCTTGTTGAAATTGCGGGTTTGTTCCAAACCACTGCAATATAAAGCAAATAGCACGATAAAGGGAGCCAAACGAATTTTCTGGTTTCCCAGTGCATGTAAATGTTTACACTATAGTGTATTAAGTGTGCAATATAGCATTATGTCTAAAAACATGTACATACCTTAATTTAAAAACAACTATACTGCTAAAAAATGCTAACCATCTAAGCTTTCAGCAAGTCCTAACCTGGTTGCTGGTGGAGAGTCTTGCCTCTATGTTGATGGCTGCTGACTGATCAGGGTGGTGGCTGCTGAAGGTGTGGTGGCTGTGGCAATTTCTTTAAACAACGTATCTGCCATGTGGATTGACTCTTCCTTTCACAAAAACTTCTCTGTAGCATGCGATACTGTTTGATGGCATTTTATTCACAGAACTTTCCAAAATTGGAGTCAATCCTCTCAAACCCTGCTTCTGCTTTATCAGCTAAATTTGTCATATTCTAAATCCTTCACTGTTATTTCAACAATCCCGCTGGCATCTTCACCAGGTGTAGCTTCCATCTCAAGAAACCACTTTCTTTGTTCATCCATCCGTTCAAGTTTTTATCATGAGACTGCAGAAATTCAGTCGCATCTGCAGGCACCTCCTCCACTGCAGTTTTGAACCCTCATTTTATAAAAAATGCATTATCTATGAATCATAATAAAATGAAGAATGCCTGTATAAGGGATCCATTTTCTATAAATATTACCCTATTGTTTTGGGAGAGAAGAATAAAATCTAACTTGATAACTTTTCCTACATGTGCTGTGGCTCAGAAGTTCTGCTTGGTCATTAAAGAGAATATGCCATCAAAGGAGAGAACTTTATTCCACACCATTCACTATTCATTTCACTGTATGCATGGAGTATTTCAGAAATCATTCTTAGCAACTTACTCTGCAGACATAGAATACCAATCTCATATAGTTGTTGTGATGATTCAATGTGGTTAAAATACTGTACTCAAAACAGTGCCTAGCTTGTTAAGAGCTCAAATTATTTTTAGTAGGATTGGGAGCAGGATTTGGCTTCCTCTAGTTTTCCTATTACCCAGCCCAATTGCTTAGCATATAGGAGGTGCTCAATAAATGTACACTGAATGAGACACAGGGTTTCAGCATCTGCATTGCACTTTATTGATCGACCACCAGGGCTTTCTGTTACCTTGGCTAATTTTCAATTTCCTCTGCTTGAGTCTTGAAAACACTCCCAGGGAACCCCCATGGCCTGACATTCCACTACCTAAAAGGAACAAATGAACTTCTCTCCTCTATCTTACCTCAGAATATCCTATTACTTTTATAGTGTATGTGGTTATAAATTTTAAAGTTAAGATTTTGTCTACCTTAACATATATAAACACAAAGCATTTTGAGATATTTCAGAATTACCAAGGTGATTTTAGCCTTTTAAAACAATAGCTATCACCCCCTACTCCACCCCGGAAAATGTTAAGTGCCTGGGATTGGGAAATAGGCTGCCTGGGTTCTATTCCTGACTCCACCATTTTATTAGCTGTGATACATTGGACAAGTAATGCAATTTAATCTCACCCATCTTCAAATTCTTCTCTGTAAATTGGGTACCAAACTTACTCAACAGTGTTTAAGGCAGTAAGGGAAATACCCAGCCTACAAAAAACTTTCAGTACATGTTATTTTTAGCTACTGAAGATTACCTAGACCAGTTCTCAAACTGTGGCCTCTGAACCAGAAATAACATTGTCATCTGGGAACTTGACAGGCAAACTCTAGTCTAAAAGCCTTAAGAATCAGACTTCACTGAATGAGGAGGAACTTGGAGTGGGGTCCAGCTGCGGGTTTTAACAAGCCTTCCAGTGATTCTCATGTCGTGTGAGAACCACGGACATGACTAATCAGAAGTCTACCAAGTGTTCACTTCCTTCTCAAAGAAGAGAAAAAGAACCCAAAACAAATCCTTACTATTAAAATAATTAAGATACACTAACAACCAAAAGTTAACTGACAGGATGGTTTGATTCTTCCTGTATATGAACAGTCACTCTTATGGAGTTTACTGAAACGAAAAACTCTAAGCCAACTGTCACCTATCCTAGGAATGAAATATATGGAATGAAATTAAATTCAGAGATAATTCTAAAACAAATTTTGGTCTTTTTCCAGTGTTTACTCCACCAAATCTTTTTTCCTCTATGAATCATAGAAATACCATAGTTCTATCAGTCTATTTCCTACACTTAATTGAGAGCTGACAAAGAAATGTTTGTGAAGTTATCAAAGGAGGCTTTACAGGATGTTTTGAAAACCTAATAAAGCTGAGGCAAAAAACGTAACATCACTGTGGCTTGTATGCAAAGACACAACTGATCCATTTTGGTTTTTATTAATAACTAGTTATTTTTCATTTATAGGTTGCCTGATTTACTCTTGCCCACTTACTTATGATTTGGGCAGAGGGCTAGTTTGTAAGGTTAAGCAGTGAGGAGAAACAGCAAACTAAGGAGGCTACTTCCATTATGATAGCCAGTCATTATAAAAGACTTGAATGAATATACTGCAGGTAATACCGTAAATTTTGAACATTGCAATGTAATATATGTGGAAGGATCTTACCTAATAGGTTTCATTCTATTTCCCAAAGTTACTGAAATCAGTCTACTCAATAGAGTTGTTTTTTATAGAAAGACTCCACTGTCTTTACTTTGTTAGATGTTTTGTTTCCTACCAGGATAAAATAATGATCAGTTTGACTTCCTGATAATCTTGTATTTCTATAAATACTGACAGAAATAACACTGTTAATTTTAGGAAGAATGAGTTATAAGCTAACAAAACAACTTTTTAATTAGTATTACTAGTCTAGACGAGTCTAGACGTCTACGGAAGGAAAGCCTGCTCCAGAAAATGCGTTTAATTTGCTTTTGCGCTCATATTTCAATTGTGTCTTTATTACAGCTTCTCTGTGCTTCAGTTTCTCTACCTACTAAATGAATATAGTCACATCTGTTACTGGAAAAAGTGTTTCAAAAGGTTTTAAAGAGACAGGCATTATTTGAAGACAATATAGTTTATTATTTTAAAAAAGCAATGTCATATTTCTTGTAAAGAGCTGCTAAAAGCTAGTTCTTTTAATTAATTTATTTATGGATAGGGAAAATACCATCCTTAAAAAATCTAAATATATGCCCTGTGGCACAGGATTCAAGTAAAAACATCAGTATGGATTCATGCTCAGCTTAATATATACACACATAAGGAAAAAATTAGTTATGTACATGTCCTTGGGTTAATATGCAAACATACTTCTTAGCTCTGTTTCCTGGAAGGGTCTAGAAGCAGTGACAGCCGATTATCAACAAGCATATCTAGTGCCCAGACCTCAGTTTCTAAGTTCCATTAGCAACCATTCTCAAGGGGCCAAGCTCCTTAGCGAGGAGTCTGATTCTAGGGCTGGGCTGGGAATAAACAAGATGAGCTTGAAGCAACTTTCCTATCTTCTTGCCATTAAGCATGGATGTGTTCAAAACTCAAAAATCAAAAGGACGGGGCATGGCAGAGAGACACAGGAGCCAACATGACTGAGCTCTCAGTAGCCAAGTTGGAACAGTGTGAAAAAAACAAAGTATAAAAGAAATATACGTGAGTCCACACTGATATAAATAATTGGGTAAATAAATGGGGGTGGGGCTGGGGTAGGGGCAAATCTTAAAGAAGAATTCCATGTACTACATACAGATATTCCCCCTCTCAGGAAGTGGAACATGATCTTGCCTACTTCTCACTTCCCGTAGACTGGATTTGGTAACTGGCTTCCAAAGAACAGAATAATGCAAAGAAAAAAAGAAATTTGGTGGAGCCAAGATGGCGGCATGAGTAGAGCAGCGGAAATCTCCTCCCAAAACCACATATATCTATGAAAATATAACAAAGACAACTCTTCCTAGAATAGAGACCAGAGGACACAGGACAACATCCAGACCAAATCCACACCTGGGAGAACCCAGCGCCTCGCAAAGGGGGTAAGATACAAGCCCCGGCCCAGTGGGACGCGAGCGCCCCTCCCCCCAACTCCTGGCGGGAGGAGTCGAGTCGGAGCCGGAAGGGAGAGGGAGCCCAGGACTGCTGAACACCCAGTCCCAGCCATCTGGACCAGAGCGCAGACACAGTGCATGCGTGGGGCCCTGGATACTAGGGAAACAGGGCAGCAAGACTGGTGAGCGGGTACCGGAGGCCGGGGCCCGAGGACAAAAGAAAAGCGAGCGGCCTTTTTTGTTGTTGTTGTTGTTGTTTTGCTTTGGCGAGTGTTTTTGAAAGTCTTAAAGGGACAGGGAGCCCAATAATAGGGAAACAGGGCAGCAAGACCAGTGAGCGGGTACCAGAGGCCCGCGCCAGAGAACAAAAGAAAAGCGAGTGGCCTTTTTTGTTGTTGTTGTTGTTGTTTTGTTTTGGCAAATGCTCTTTGGAAGTCTTAAAGGGGCAGGGCGGGACACTTAGTCCAGAGGTAGGGAATCCAGGGATCTCTGGGCACTCTAATCCCCTGGGCAGCAGGAAGCGGCCAGGAGGCCCCTTCGACTCCGCCATTTTGGAGCAGCTGCCCGAGCCAGGCCACGCCCACAGCAACAGCGGAGATAAACTCCATAGGGGCCGGGCAGGAAGCAGAAGCCCTATCTGCGCACAGCTGCTCAGCACAAGCCACTAGAGGTCGCTGTTCTCCCAGGAGAGGAGGGCCACAAACCAACAAGAAGGGAAGTTCTTCCAGCCGTCACTCGTCCCAGCTCTGCAAACTATTCCTATCACCATGAGAAGGCAAAGCTACAGGCAGACAAAGATCACAGAGACAACACCAGAGAAGGAGACAGACCTAACCAGTCTTCCTGACAAAGAATTCAAAATAAGAATCATAAACATGTTGACAGAGATGCAGAGACATATGCAAGAGCTAAGGGATGAAATACGGAGGGAGATCACAGATGCCAGGAAGGAGATTACAGAAGTGAAACAAACTCTGGAAGGACTAATAAGCAGAAGGGATAAGATGCAAGAGACCATTGATTGCCATTGATGGAATAGAAACCAGAGAACAGGAACGCATTGCTGACATAGAGAGAGATAAAAGGATCTCCAGGAATGAAACAATATTAAGAGAACTGTGTGGCCAATCCAAAAGGAACAATATCCGTATTATAGGGGTACCAGAAGAAGAAGAGAGAGAAAAAGGGATAGAAACTGTCTTTGAAGAAATAATTGCTGAAAACTTCCCCAAACCGGGGGAGGAAATAATCGAACAGACCATGGAAATACACAGAACTCCCAACAGAAAGGACCCAAGGAGGACAACACCAAGACACATAATAATTAAAATGGCAAAGATCAAGGACAAGGAAAGAGTGTTAAAGGCAGCTAGAGAGAAAAAGGTCACCTATAAAGGGAAACCCATCAGGCTATCATGAGACTTCTCGACAGAAACCTTACAGGCCAGAAGAGAATGGCATGATCTATTTAATGCAATGAAACAGAAGGGCCTTGAACCAAGAATACTGTATCCTGCACGATTATCATATAAATATGATGGAGGGGTTAAACAATTCCCAGAAAAGCAAAAGCTGAGGGAATTTGCCTCCCACAAACCACCTCTACAAGGCATCTTACAGGGACTGCTCTAGATGGGAGAACTCCAAGAAAGAGCACAGCACAAAACACCCAACATATGAAGAATCGAGGAGGAGGAATAAGAAGGGAGAGAAGAAAAGAATCTCCAGACAGTGTATATAACAGCTCAATAAGTGAGCTAAGTTAGGCATTAAGATACTAAAGAGGCTAACCTTGAACATTTGGTAACCACAAATTTAAAGCCTGCAATAGCAGTAAGTACATATCTTTCAATAGTCACCCTAAATGTTAATGGGCTGAATGCACCAATCAGAAGACACAGAGTAATAGAATGGATAAAAAAGCAAGACCCATCTATATGCTGCTTACAAGAAACTCACCTCAAACCCAAAGACATGTACAGACTAAAAGTCAAGGGATGGAAAAACATATTTCAGGCAAACAACAGCGAGAAGAAAGCAGGGATTGCAGTACTAATATCAGACAAAATAGACTTCAAAACAAAGAAAGTAACAAGAGATAAAGAAAGACACTACATAATGATAAAGGGCTCAGTCCAACAAGAGGATATAACCATTCTAAATATATATGCACCCAACACAGGAGCACGAGCATATGTGAAACAAATACTAACAGAACTAAAGGGGGAAATAGACTGCAATGCATTCATTCTAGGAGACTTCAACACACCACTCACCCCAAAGGACAGATCCACCGGGCAGAAAATAAGTTAAGGACACGGAGGCACTGAATAACACAGTAGAACAGATGGACCCAATAGACATCTATAGAACTCTATATCCAAAAGCAACAGGATATACATTCTTCTCAAGTGCACATGAAACATTCTCCAGAATAGACCACATATTAGCTCACAAAAAGAGCCTCAGTTAATTCCAAAAGATTGAAATTCTATGAACCAACTTTTCAGACCATAAAGGTATAAAACTAGAAATAAATTCTACAAAGAAAACAAAAAAGCTCACAAACAGATGGAGGCTTAACAACACGCTCCTAAATAATCAATGGATCAATGAACAAATTAAAATAGAAATCAAGGAATACATAGAAACAAATGACAACAACAACACAAAGCCCCAACTTCTGTGGGACACCGCGAAAGCATTCATAAGAGGAAAGTATATAGAGATCCAGGCACACTTGAAGAAGGAAGAACAATCCCAAATGAATAGTCTAACATCACAATTATCGAAATTGGAAAAAGAAGAACAAATGAGGCCTAAGGTCAGCAGAAGGAGGGACATAATAAAGATCAGAGAAGAAATAAAGAAAATTGAGAAGAATAAAACAATAGCCAAAATCAACGAAACCAAGAGCTGGTTCTTTGAGAAAATAAACAAAATAGATAAGCCTCTAGCCAAACTTATTAAGAGAAAAAGAGAATCAACACATATCAACAGAGTCAGAAACGAGAACGGAAAAATCAAGACAATCTCCACAGAAATACAAAGAATTACTAAAGACTACTATGAAAACCTATATGCCAACAAGCTGGAAAACCTAGAAGAAATGGACAACTTCCTAAAAAATACAACCTTCCAAGACTGACCAAGGAATAAACACAAAAGTTAAACAAACCAATTACGAGCAAAGAAATTGAAACGGTAATCAAAAAGCTACCCAAGAACAAAACCCCCGGGCCGGACGGATTTACATCGGAATTTTATCAGACACACAGAGAAGACATAATACCCATTCTCCTTAAAGTTTTCTAAAAAATACAAGAGGAGGGAATACTCCCAAACTCATTCTATGAAGCTAAAATCACCCTAATACCAAAATCAGGCAAAGACCCCACCAAAAAAGAAAATTACAGACGAATATCCCTGATGAACGTAGATGCAAAAATACTCAACAAAATATTAGCAAACCGAATTCAAAAATACATCAAAAGGATCATACACCATGACCAAGTGGGATTCATCCCAGGGATGCAAGGATGGTACAACATTGGAAAATCCATCAACATCATCCACATCAACAAAAAGAAAGACAAAAACCACATGATCATCTCCATAGATGCTGAAAAAGCATTTGACAAAATTCAACATCCTTCATGATAAAAACTCTCAGCAAAATGGGAACAGAGGGCAAGTACCTCAACATAATAAAGGCCATATATCATAAACCCACAGCCAACATTATACTGAACAGCGAGAAGCTGACAGCTTTTCCTCTGAGATCGGGAACAAGACAGGGATGCCCACTCTCCCCACTGCTATTTAACATAGTACTGGAGGTCCTAGCCATGGCAATCAGACAAAACAAAGAAATACAAGGAATCCAGATTGGTAAAGAAGTTAAAACTGTCACTATTTGCAGATGACATGATATTGTACATAAAAAACCCTAAAGACTCCACTCCAAAACTACTAGAACTAATATCGGAATTCAGCAAAGTTGCAGGATACAAAATTAACACACAGAAGTCTGTAGCTTTCCTATACACTAACAATGAACCAATAAAAAGAGAAATCAGGAAAACAATTCCATTCACAATTGCATCAAAAAGAATAAAATACCTAGGAATAAATCTAACCAAAGAAGTGAAAGACCTATACTCTGAAAACTACAAGTCACTCTTAAGAGAAATTAAAGGGGACACTAACAGATGGAAACTCATCCACGCTCAAGGCTAGGAAGAATTAATATCATCAAAATGGCCATCCTGCCCAAAGTGACATACAGATTTGATGCAATCCCTATCAAATTACCAGCAACATTCTTCAATGAACTGGAACAAATAATTCAAAAATTCATATGGAAACACCAAAGAACCCGAAGAGCCAAAGCAATCCTGAGAAAGAAGAATAAAGTAGGGGGGATCTCATTCCCCAACTTCAAGCTCTACTATAAAGCCATAGTAATCAAGACAATTTGGTACTGGCACAAGAACAGACCCACAGACCAGTGGAACAGACTAGAGACTCCAGACATTAACCCAAACATATATGGCCAATTAATATTTGATAAAGGAGCCATGGACATATAGTGGCGAAATGACAGTCTCTTCAACAGATGGTGCTGGCAAAACTGGACAGCTACATGTAGAATGAAACTGGACCATTGTCTAACCCCATATACAAAAGTAAATTCAAAATGGATCAAAGACCTGAATGTAAGTCACGAAACCATTAAACTCTTGGAAAAAAACATAGGCAAAAACCTCTTAGACATAAACATGAGTGACCTCTTCTTGAACATATCTCCCTGGGCAAGGAAAACAACAGCAAAAATGAAAAAGTGGAACTATATTAAGGTGAAAAGCTTCTGTACAGCAAAAGATACCATCAATAGAACAAAAAAGGAACCCTACAGTATGGGAGAATATATTTGTAAATGGCAGATCCGATAAAGGCTTGACATCCAAAATATATAAAGAGCTCACATGTCTCAACAAACAAAAAACAAATAATCCAATTAAAAAATGGGCAGAGGAACTGAACAGTTCTCCAAATAAGAAATACAGATGGCCAACAGACACATGAAAAGATGCTCCACATCACTAATTATCAGAGAAATGCAAATTAAAACTACAATGAGGTATCACCTCACACCAGTAAGGATGGCTGCCATCCAAAAGACAAACAACAACAAATGTTGGCGAGGCTGTGGAGAAAGGGGAACCCTCCTACACTGCTGGTGGGAATGTAAACTAGTTCAACCATTGTGGAAAGCAGTATGGAGGTTCATCAAAATGCTCAAAACAGACTTACCATTTGACCCAGGAATTCCACTCCTAGGAATTTACCCTAAGAACGCAGCAATCAAGTTTGAGAAAGACAGATGCACCCCTATGTTTATCACAGCACTATTTACAATAGCCAAGAATTGGAAGCAACCTAAATGTCCATCGGTAAATGAATGGATAAAGAAGATGTGGTACATATACACAATGGAATACTACTCAGCCATAAGAAGAGGGCAAATCCTATCATTTGCAGCAACATGGATGGAGCTGGAGGGTATTATGCTCAGTGAAATAAGCCAAGCAGAGAAAGAAAAATACCAAATGATTTCGCTCATCTGTGGAGTATAAGAACAAAGGAAAAACTGAAGGAACAAAACAGCAGCGGAATCACAGAACCCAAGAATGGACTAACAGGTACCAAAGGGAAAGGGACTGGGGAGGATGGGTGGGTCGGGAGGGTTAACGGGTGGGGAAGAAGAAGGGGGGTATTAAGATTAGCATGCATGGGGGGGTGGCAGAAAGGGGAGGGCTGTACAACACAGAGAAGGCAAGTAGTGATTCTACAACATTTAGCTATGCTGATGGACAGTGACTGTAAAGGGGTTTATAGGGGGGACCTGGTATAGGGGAGAGCCTAGTAAACATAATATTCTTCATGTAAGTGTAGATTAATGATAAAAAAAAAAGAAAGAAAGAAAGAAAGAAAAGCGGGATTACTCCAATAGGATAAAACTAAGTGTAAATCGACAATTAATGCATGCTTTAAATATCCTTAGTTTTGATCACTTAAAGGGTGTCAGATGATCAGCTATGGAGGTACATTTTTCTGATATTCCTTTCTCTTAAAAAAAAAAGCAGTTCCTGTGTGGTGACCTTCAATGATTTCTACACAATGGTATAAAGGGCATATCAATGTGTGGGCAAAGGGTCTGTTTGTGTTTATACAGAGGATCAAAGCCTAATTTGGCTACCCAGAAAATGAACTAAGATACGATATGAAGAATAACTTCCAACATCAGCACTGTCTGGAACAGTCATACCAGAAGATGATCATCAAAAAACCTCAACAAAGATCCACGCCCTGCTACAGCTGTAGATGCATTCATCCCACCGGTTCCTGGACTTGCCATTGGAATGAAGAAGGAGATATCTAAGCTGGCCTGTGCATACAGTAAAACAACAAATTTGGCTGAATCTATACTGTTGGAACTCAACCAAGAATTAGGAGAAGTGCAAGTTGAAGCGCTCCAAATCTTACGACTACAGACTATCTACTGTTAAAAGAGCATATGGATGTGAACAGTCCCCAGGAATGGGTTGTTTTAATTTGTCTGATTTTTCTCAGACTGTTCAAGTTCAGTTGGACAATACCCACAATATCATAGATAAGTTTTCACAAATGCCTAGGGTGCCTAACTGGTTTTCTTGGTTTCACTGGAGATGGCTGGTAATTATAGGTCTGCTTTGGTTATGTAACTGTATTCCTATTATGTTAATGTGTGTATGCAATTTAATTAGTAGTTTAAAACCTATACATGCTTAAGTTACTCTACAAGAAGATATGCAAAGAAATAATCAATCTTACCATGTTTCTTCCGTCTGCTACTCCTATAGCTTTTCTTCTTCCTCCCTAATTACAACCCTTAAATAGAATTCGTGCCTCAAATCGAATTTACCGAGTATCATAATTCTTCCAAGTGATAAAGATACCTCAAGACAAATATTGGGCATAAAAGCCACAGGGCATAAATCTGCAAAGAAGTAAAAATCTAACCTTTTCAAACAATATTGCCTCTCTCTCACTTACCAACTTTACATTTCCCTGTATGGCCCCGGAAGATGACTGGTTAGCCAGAGACGGGTAAGATTCCTCAAGGGAGGAACAAACTAAGACAGGCACAGTTGCAGGGGGGCCATCAGGTGAGAAATTGGGGATCAACAGAGGTGAGGCTTAGAACCTCACCCCCCGTTTTGAGAGAAATCTGCATCCGTGGATGTTTTATTGCCCTTGTCTAGCTTGGATTAACACTTAGTCTACAGACACACACCTGATCATCTACATTTGCCCTCTTACAGCACTAAACTATGTTTTCTACCTTTATCTTGCATCTACCTACCACTTCAGCATTTAAAAAAATAATAATAATAATAAGGGAGAAATGTGGGATTCACATATAAATCAAGTATAAAAATCAAACAAATATTCACATTTGACCTGATTGTTTATAGTTCATAATGTGTGATCAAAACCGAAAGTTTCTGTGATGACTGCCCTTGTACTGTTCACCACGTAAGAACTTACTCACTATGTAAGAATTTGTTCACCATGTAAGAACTTGTTCGTTATGCTTCAGAAGATTGGAGACTGACGAGAATTAGGCTTGGGGTGGATTAATGATTGTGCATTGAGCATTGAGTCCCCTGTACAGAATTTTATTGTTGTTAACAACCATTTGATCAATAAATATGAGAGATGGCCTCTCAAAAAAAAAAAAAAAGTAATACAGTGGAAAAAGGGAGGAAGGAGAGTGGGAGGTAATTGATGAAATTGGTCATGAGTTGATAATTGCTAAAAAGAAAAAAAATTTTACAGTGGAGAAACCTAACAGACACTACCTCAATTAAGCATCCAGAGTTAACACAACATCCAGTTCATAGCTTTCAACTAGCGATAAGACTATGAGAAGAATCCTTTACCTCTCTTGCTTTATGCCTAAAAATCCAATAATGAAGAAAACATCAGACAAACCAAAACTGAGGGTCATTCTATTAAACACCTGACCAGTATTCTTCAAAACTGTCAAGGTTATGAAAAATAAGGAAAGACTGAAGAACTGTCATAGACCAAAGGCTAACTAGACATGATGACTAAAAGCAATGTGGCATCTTAGACTGGATCCTGGAAAAGACAAATGACATAGTGGAAAAACCAGTGCAATACAAATAAAGTCTGGAGTTTAGTTAACAGTAATTTATGTTGGTTTCTAGACAAATGTTTCATGGTTCTGTAAAGTTTTAATTTAGGGATAAGGAGTATACATAAGTCTCTATATTATCATTGCACCTTTCCTGTAAATCTAAAATTACTCCAAGGTAACAAGTTTTTTTAAAAAGTATCGGAACATATAAAAACAGCTTCTACGCATTTCTATATATAAAATATTTTACAAAGATAAGCTGAGTGTCTTCTTGAGACAGTCAATGTTGCCAAGAAAACCCCTAGTTTGCTCACTTAGCCAAAAGGGGTACACCTGCCTTGTCTAATAAAGGGACCCATCTCAGATTGGGAAGGTATTAGGTTCTCAGCAATGACATATATTCAGAACTAGGAATGTGGCCCTTTCTCCAGACCGTATTTTTCTTTCTGCCCAGTTCTGTCTATAATAACTTAAAAAGAACCACTTCACCTGGTGCTTTCTTTGACTTTCCCAGCAGTTTATCTTAATAACTTTGGCCATAAGTACCAAAAAGATATTATGACTTGGGATCCTTGGCTAGGGAAAGTCAATAGCTAGTGGTAAGCAAAGAGCAATAGAGGAACACAGCTGAGTTTCTAAGGGTCTGAAAAGCTTTCAATACTCAAGACATTTTCAGAAGCAGTCAAGATTCTGGGATTTGCTCTTAAATATCTGTTGAAATTTTTTCAGTGTAAATGAGGAATCTATATAAGATAGTTCTTTGTATCCTCCTTTTCCATCCATTTTGACTCCACAGTTAATGACTTAAAAAAAAAAAACCAATATTATCAAGAACAATTTTTATTAAGACCACTATTAGTAAAAGTTTATAGTCTTTTTAAATATCCCAGAATCTACTCTGAGGAGCAAGTGCATGGGAATTAACACCAAAGCGTAACAGTATATAGTGCTCTGGTAAGTCTGTGGAACAAATTTTCGTTTGTCTCATTAAATGCATCTTTTCTCTAATTTAGGCAACAGTTAGAGCAAAATATAATGTTTGCCTTATGAGTGGTTCATAAAATGGGAATGGCTGTGCTCCCAAATTTTGTTCATGTCACCTTCTACACACACTCCGTAATACTTACGTATCCTGGTTTTATTTCCAAAGAAGTCACCAGCTAATGGTTCCAATTTTGTAAGAAATAGATACAGAAACCTTGTCCTTATAACTAGTCCTGCATGACTTATTCCAACACTTGATGGGCTACAGAAAAATAGCATATTATGAGTTAATTAAAACAGAGAAAAGTAAAGTCAGATCCTTCCAAGCATAAACATATATTTTAAATTTTATAGTAAACAAATACACTAAGTGAATAATTCCCCATGTTTCTAAATAAGATAATGCTGAACATACCTTATAAATGAATTTTACATACGATCTCTTTTGCAAACATGATTGTGAAAATTTAGTTACAGACCCTTAAAAACTCCCCCTTTAATATGCACCTCCTTGTGACACTGGTCAAGACAATTTGGTGCACTAAGACAGCAGTCTAGGAAGTTAACCTCTCCCACTTTCTTCCTTAGTTTGAAGTTTTAGTGTCAAAATGAGGTCTTAAAATAATCCTCTCACAAAAAGAAGGCAGCTTCCTGCTAAAAACATCAGTTCTCGGTCCAAAGTTAAGTTCTTCTGTTCTCATCTGCTGTTACCACCTAGCAGCATCTTCTTTAAAGATCCATTTTTTCTTCATAGCGACACCGACATGCAGCTCGTTGGCTGTCCAGGTATGGTTTACAGCCTAAATGTATAACACTGTCAAATAAGAGCTCCACTGTTGTTTCACATGCTGCAAAGTAAGAAAGTGCTATTACTCTCCAGCAATCACAAAGCATCACTCTCTCTTCACAAATACTCTGTGTTATAGCACAGTAACAAGCACCTTGTGGGCAAAGTGGGCGCTCTAGTGTGTTAAGTGAAAATCCTGGAAACCCTTGCAAACCAGAAGCATGTATTTACAAGGCCTCTCTGTTTCAGCCTCTTTACTGTTTATCTACTTTTGTTTGAGTGCAACTGTTCAACCCGATTTTTTTTATTAGACAAAGGAATTTCTCTATCACTGCTGATAACACTCTTAAGTTTGCACTTCAAGGCAAGATTTTTTAGGTATGGAAGAAATGAAGATAAGAAGTAGAAAAACCTCGAAATATTTAATTATGGCCAATGGCTTCAAAAAACTGATCACACACCATTTAAGATGCTTAAAATACATTGACCCCAGGTCTCTTTCTTTGACCAACATCTAAATTTGGTTTGAAGGGAGACATAGGAATCAAAGGTATTTTTCCTCAAACAGGGTTTTTAAATTTTTTTTAAGACTATAAAAAAGATACTGCATTTGTTTTTCTTACTCTGAGAAACCTGGAATACCCAGGTGAGATTATCTAATAGAGTACACTTACAGAGACAGCACAGCGTGGCTTTTAGTTTTCCAAATACTTCCAGTTTGATACTCATTTTAAGAAAGAAATTTTTCATTACAAATCTTGACATTTTCAAAGTTCTCCAAAAGGCTGTGCCATTAAAGAGCACAACCAACCATTTAAGTATAAAGGCTATGATTATTAAACAGGACACTTCAAGGAAATCAGTTTCGTCATTTAGCCACATTAGTATGTCCCTAGATCCGAAAACAGAAAATACATCCATCTGTAGTATCTTTTTGTATTAGACATAAATACAACTCTGTGACATGGGTATTACTGTTCTCATCTTAAGAAGGGGCACACTGAAGTGCCTTTTCCATTTGTTCACTTTGCTTTGCATCCCTTCACTGTAATAATCATCACTGTGAGTACAACTATATGCTGAGCCCTGTGAGTCCTCCTAGCACATTTACTCAACTTGGTGGTGGCTGTGGGGACCCTCCTGATGCAGATACATATGAAGAGACAGAGTTAAGATTCAAATCTTCCAGAACTTCTTACTCCAAATCCAGTGTACTATATTTTTCTTTTTCCCATCACCTAAATGAAGATCTCAAACATTCTCACCACTTTTTTCTCCTTCACCTGTTTCACGCCCCTCTCCCTACCCTTCTCCCTTTGGCAACCAGTCAGTCTGTTTTCTGTGTCTATGAGTCTATTTCTGTTTGGTTTGGTTGGTTTTTTCACATTCCATATATAATGAAATCATATGGCGTTTGTCTTTCTCTGTCTATAGCTCTATATCTGTGCTATATACTCTTAAAGTCACTGCATAGAGTTTCAGACTTTAGGCTCTGGAAAATTAGAGATATATTACAGGGCATAGTATCTTGGATAAATTCTTCTTTGCCTCATGTACCCTCTTCCCAAGGTTTCCTAACACCTTTTGTTTCTGTGCTTTAAAATCATTTTAGATTACAAAACTGACTTGTCATCTCAGTTAACTGAAGGGGTTTTATCACAATTGATAAGGTAATACACAGTGCAAGATTCCTGTTGGTAAATCCTTATATTAAAACATAAGTCATTCACTAAAACTCTCTAAACTGCACTCATCCCCACCCCACTGGATCGTCCTTACTTACCCTGAACGTGCTGGGCTAGTCCTAGTGTTTTCTGCACATCTCGGCAGATCTTGGAGAGGCAATACTGGAACTCCTCGTCACAGTCGTTCTTGCTTTTGCCACATGTCTCGTAGCACCTGTCATGCTGGTTGCAGCACTTTGTCAGGGAAGGGATGCCAATGTTAAGCTGAAAGAGGCATTTGGATGGATTATTGGCTGGTGAAATTAAAAACTCCTCTGCTGAAACACTGCATTCAAATAGACTTAGAAATCAATGATAATGACTGATACATAATTTCCAAAATCCGTTGCTGCCTACGAATGTTTTCCATGTCCTCCATCTCTCCATTACTCTCATTTGCACCCACCCGTGTTACTCAGTGGTGTCCCTCTTACATGTGCCTCAAAACTCCCTATTTTGCAATGTTGGAATGTTCACAGTTATCTGCTGACAACAAACAAAACTTCCAAATGTCTAAAATATAACACATAGCTTTAAAAACAGAAAGGTAAGGCTAAGAGCATTAAAAGATTTCTCCAGGGCCTAGGCAAGTATGGTTTTTGGATATTCCAAAGTATTCTATTCTATACCTCCTCCCTCAATAAAATGTACTTTGTATGAAATGTCACTGAAAACTTTTAAGCTCCTACAGCTCAAATTTTATTTGTGTTATATTAATCTTTTATCCATTCCCTAAAGATACTGTTCCTTCAAATATATAATTTACCTTTAACTATTTTAAGTGCAAAACTGTTGTGTCTAGGAAACACTCTCATAAATATTTTTTTCTCACAATACTTGGCTCAGACCCTGCCTGCCCTATAACAATCACAGCTATCCCACTTAGCCTAGTTTTGATATAGGAAATATTAAGCTTTATTTATACTTTTTCATCCTAAGTGTAGTACTTCTATATTCCAAACTTTAAGCTGTGTTTGTGACATGAGGAAATATCATTTAAATGGTATTAACATCAATAAGATTCAAAAATAAAACCTGAAGTTTACTCCATTTAGTTTTATTAGGAGTTATTAAATGCATTTTAGCTATAAAGGAATATAACAAACCTGGTCTCTACTACAACATGCAAAATTATTTGTGAACCTGAGAACACAATGACAGTCTTACATTATCAAGAGGATTTTATAGCCTACCAATCATGAAACTTATCAAATAAAAAATAATATTTACATGAACACCAAACAGTGGAGAGCCACATCCATTCGGCGGGGAGAGTTTATAACCATAACGTGGGAAAGGCTTAGATCCTGTAATATATAAAAGGTATCACAATTAGTTTTTAACTATGACAAAAATACACATGCAAAAAAGTCTACAATGTGCTAGACTAGCCTTGGAAATGTTTAATATGTGGATGCTGATGTAAGTGAATATGTCTTTATTCTGATAAGCGGTAAGAAGGCTAACATCTAATTTTTATTTTCCTGCAGTTGAAATATGTAAAAATATATACCTATATGCATATATGGCAGTTCATAAAATGTATGGTGGCTCATAAAATGTATTATATTTGTAAACCTATACCACACAAAACATACAAAAGCTTATTCTGGACCTCTGGAGATTTCAGACGTTACATACCAGATTGAGTCCATATATATAACATATAAATCCACCTTGTTTTCCTGTACATTCTAACACTTAAAATTTTTAGGTTAAAACCTACAGGACAGGAATTTTATCTCCCAACCTTCAGTCAATGCTCCATCGCACACAAACCTCAATAACCATTAACTGGCCAGTTAACTCAGCTAGAGCCTAAAGCTAAGGAAGACAAGGTCATTAATGGTCATTTAATTACCTTAATGCCATTATAAGACGTTACAGGGCTACACATTCTAGCCTGGACTCCAGCCAACCATTTTACAAATACACTCCCTTTGCCAGCTAAGGGAAAAGGTTGGGAGTAGAGAAGGCATGGTGAACTATATCACTGCAATTATACTCTCACTAATCACACCAGTGGCTCAGTAATAAGGAGAAAGATGACATTATCATAGCAATTATAAATGTTGAAATGTACTTCAGAAATAATCTCTCCTTGTGTAATATAGAAATCACTTCAACGTACTGAACAGTCACCTACTTTCTCTTTGAATGTTTCCCACAATCCTGACACTATCAAGCAACAGCCTATCCCATTGTGGAATGGTACTGTTAAGTACTTTCTCCTGTTTTCTTGTGAATTCTACCTGTAGGCAATCTTCTGTCCCCTGGGGAACACAAAATAAGTCAGTTCCCTATTTTACATAATAATCCTTTCAAGCATTTGGGGCTACCATTTATCTTTACTTTTAAAAATAAAATATCTTCAGTTATTCCAAATACCACCCCATAGTTGGATACTTCAGAGAGATACAGAGTATTCCATCAACTTTCATTCAACTAACACTACTAGGAGATTTAAGATAAATTTGCTCTCCAAAAGTAAAGTGGGGGGAGATGACACAACCTTTCAGCCACCATCCATCAAAATAAGTAACCTACTTCACAATAATGAAATAAAAATGGTCTCAGTAAGTTGCTAACATGGCTCACCTGAGGTGAACAGTGAAGCCACAAAAAATACAAACTCACGAAGACATAAAGCTATAGCCCATTCTTCCCAGTCCGAAGAGCAATGTGTGCAAAGGGGAATGATTACAATGGATTAGAAAAGAGAAGGCCAATGACGAAGTTGGCCTTGCTCCTCCAGCACTGTCCACGAAGGAAGGTTGCTTCCAGGCTCCTGGGCGATGAAGGCAGATGCCTCAAGTCCACAGATGAGTTCACTGTGATCCTTCAGCTCCTGCTTATAGTCCTTCATTCTTAAGAAAACTGTTTAAGACTTGGCTTTCCACTTAACAGTGCCTCCTGAGGGAGGATATACTAACCACTAGGATGTCCAAAGGGCACCTCAAACTTAAGATGTACCTCCTGACATTCATCACCAAACCTCCCCCATTCACAGTGCCCTCTTCTCAGGTTATCAGCAACTCCATCCTTCCAGGTGCTCAGGGGAAAAACCCTCAGCCATTTTGGCTCTCATTTTCTGATATCCCACATCCAATTTAACAGCATGTCCTGTGACTCAACCTTCAAAATATTCAGAATCTAACCACTTCTCACCACCTCCAACACCACCATCCTGCTCCAAGCCACCATGGATTATTGCCATAACCTCCTAACAAGACTCCCTATTTTGGTTTCCCCACATCATACCACCTCCAGTTACAGTCCAATCTCAACACTGTAATATGAACAATCCTTTTATAATTAATCATTTTAAGTTAGATCAAGTCTTCCCTCTGCCAAAACCCCTTGTCTTGATAATAGGTTTCAGCCTGGGCAAGTTTGCTATGGATTCAGTGTGACCAAAGAAATTGACCGCAAAAAGCTCTTTGGGGTGAAAGGGTCTTAAAAAACTGCCGTCCGGCCCATCTCTCTCCTGCTCAAGCAGCAATCCCCGGGCCCTCTGGCCCTCTCTCACTTCTCTGGTATGGACAAGTTCTCTGTTGCCCAGGTAATTACCCATTGATATGGAGATGAAAGATGCAAATGCACTAAAGCCTACTTCTTTACACCTCTGAATGCCTGTTGATATGCAGATGTACCAAAGCCAGGCGAGATATTCTGGAAATATTACAATTTTACCCACGCCCCTCCAATGGATTCCCATGTTATTTGTAATAAAAGCCAAAATTCTTTTAGTGCCTATAAGCCCTATATAAACTGTCCCCCACCTCACACAACTTCTCTGTCTTTATCACTATTACCTCTCTTCTCTGACTTTCTTCCTCACTCCAGTCTATCGCATCTGGGCTCTGCTGTTCCAGACACTTCAGGTCTGTTCCTGCCTTAGTGTCATTGAACCTACTGTTCCTCTGTGTCAATGCTCTTTCTCTTGACACAAAGTTAGTTACTCCTTCACCTTTTCAGCAAGGCCTTCTCTGACCATACCATTCGTAGTACATACGACCTTCTAACACACCATTTCACTAACCTACTGATGCTCGGGTTCTTGTTTGAGGAGTCAAAGAATGAACTTAGCAAACAGTCAAGGTAGGAGAGCCAGGGAGACTTTTATTGAGAGATACAGTGAAAGGACAGACAGAGCTCCTGGTGTGAGACAGGAGGGGACAAGAGAGCCCACAATGGTGCGTTGTCTAGGGGTTTTATAGGCAGTTGAGGATTTTTGGGAACCAGATAAAAGGCTTAGGGGTATGGACTTATTAAGTGGTCCCTGAATATTGAAAATTAACTTAACACAAGAAATTTTACTGCTCTGATTTCTCCCTGGGATACCGGAGTCTTGGTCTAGAAGCATATCAAAAGGCTGCCTGCCCAGCCCCCAAGGCGGGCTGAGGTGTTGTCTGTTTGCTAAATAGTAAGTTAAGAATCTTATTTCTTAAACTTTCTGGGTCTTAAAATGCCATCTTATCTTTAAGGTGGAATCCTTCCTGCCTTTTATTATGCTGTTTACAGCTGGGTCTGCATGCTAAATTAGTTGCCCAGTTTGCAAAATCACCTCATCAGATCTGAAGGAGGAAAGACAGCACATGGGCCTGGGCCTTTCGCATGCTAAGGTGAATCTTACACATGATTACAAATGATTAGTGTAAGATAAATTCTAGCTGAAATAAGCAGGTGACGAGAGGCAACAGGGCCAGGCAGTTTATTTGAGTGCAATTCCTGGGTGATGTTCCTCAGTCTGAAACACAGGCCAGGGAAGTCACACTCAGCAGGGCAGGCAGCGAGTTTTTGAAGAAGGTACGGTGAGGCAGAGCTTAGATTTACAGTGGTGCGAGGATTGGCTAGCCTAAGGCACATTTTTTCAGGTTGGGAGGGGGCAGCAGCCAGGGACTTTGGCACGTCATCAGTGTCTGACATGCTCACCCCTCCCCTCCCAGTGCCTTCAACCTTACAATTAGCATAATAAAAACATGTGCTACTCTTCTTTATCTGGGGAATATTAACTGATCTCACTGAAGAATGACTCTAGAGCTTAATGTTCAACAGAGTTTTGGTAGGGGGGTTTCCTTGCATGTAGTTACATTGCTCTGACTGCAAGTATCCTGCCTTGCTTTTTCCAGAGGCCCTCAGCCTATTCTGTCTAAGCCCATGGTGCCTGTCTCACTACTGTTGCTCTAAGAGGAGGGGGTTCCCCGCCCCTAGGCAAGTCCCCTATGAATTCACTGAGACCAAATAAAGGTGTGGGCAAGAAGCTGGGGGTTTTAAAAGGGGTTCATAAAAAAGCGGGGGGCAGGGTTCATTCCACATTTATTCTCACAGCAGTCACCCGGCTAAGTACAAGTGGCTGGATCCAGCATGCTCCTTCCTGCTCCCCCACATGGGCTTAATCCTCTCCTAGCACCAGGGCTCCAAGGCTTCCCTCTGCCAGCAGCCATTCTCTCCTAGTCCTCCCTCCAGGCTTCCCTTCTCCGCTCTCCAAGCTCCCTGTTACCGTGGCTCCCAGTTTCCCCACATGGGGAAGAACTTTTGGGCCTCTATGGTGACTGGCAGATGCCAACCAATGATGTGCCAGGAACTGAGGAGAGGAGAGAATGGGTGTTTCCTCTGCCCCATCCCCATCCCCGGTACTCCCGACTGACCAGCCAGCTGCTCTGTCCCCATAAACATCCCACAGACGTGCAAACAGGCTTATATATACATACAATGTGCACTATTAAAGCCAGGCAGGAATCCTGGTCAGAAATTTCCATTTTCTCCACATCTACTTACTTCATTTATTATGTGTTTCTTCATACTAAAATACAAAGTCACTGAAGGCAGTAATTTTTGTATGTTTTCTATTCCCAATGCCTAAAACAGTGCCTGGCATATGGTTAGGTTCTCAATAAATATTTCATGAATGAATGAATGAAAAGGCAGAAGACTTAGAAGGCTAATCCCCATGGCAATTATAATACTCATTATAAACAGACAAATTGGTACTGTTTGTCTATAGTTTAACCTTCAGTCTCTTGAGTTTGGTGAGCATTCATCTGCCTTCAAGTTCTCCTCACTCCTAGTTTGTCACATCTCTTTAAAATCTGGCACCCCCAAACTGAATATGATGGCCTGATTTTGAGCTGGATAAAGTACTTACATTAAGACAGACTAAAATAGTCAGCATATGATTTGGCTATGTCTCAGTGATAAGATACATCAGACAGGATGAAAAAACCATCAGATTTTTCTAAAATGAACTTTTTAATATCTATTGCTAAATTTCTGCAATTTAATTTTTGAGCCTAAATACTAAATTGTAAAATTCTATCTTGTTAGTTTTAGTTCATCATTCAAAGCTGCTCAGCCAATTTTAAATCTAGAGCTATTCACCAACTGTTACTTACGCTCCCACTCACAAACTTGAGACACATTAACAAATGTGACACACGGATATTAACCAGGACAGTGGTTTGCAACACTCTGCTATAGATAAGCCCTCTCTATAAGCAGCCATGAAGTCATTTACTCAACCCTTTGGGTAAACCACCCAACCAATTTTAACTTCACCTAAAGCAAATTTTATCCAACCTACATTTCTCCTGGGGGTATCATGAAAAACTAGGCATTTGATCCACAGTTTCTTTGTCCTGCCACACCAGAAGCCTCTTCACTGAGAGGAAGGGAGCCTGGATCAACATTACGTTCTTGGGGAAACCATTCTAGCTCCTTGAAGCTTCATAATGAAGCTCTTTTTCTTTTAATTAAAGTATCATTGATGTATAATCTTATGATAGTTTCACATACACAAAACAGTGGTTCAACATTCACCTGTATTATCAAGCCCTCACACTCCCTCTATTTCGGTCACTGTCTATCCATGTAGTAAGATGTTAGAGAGTCATTAATTGTATTCTCCATGCTGTACTACCATCCCAGTGACCTACCTATGTTGTAACTACAAAGTATAGTGCCCCTTAATTCCCTTCTCCCTCCCCAATCCCTCCCCCCTTTGGTAACCACTAGTCCCTTCTAGGTGTTTATGAGTCTACTGCTTTTTTTGTTCATTCTGTTTCACTTTGTTTTTATACTCCACAAATGAGTGAAATCATTTGGTATTTATCTTTCTCCACCTGACTTATTTCACTGAGCATAATACCCTCTAGCTCCATCCACATTGTTGCAAATGGTAGGAATTGTTTCCTTTTTATGGTGGAATAATTTTCCATTGTGTATATGTACACATCTTCTTTATCCATTCATCTATTGATGGACATTTAGGTTGCTTCCATATCTTGGCTATTGTGAATTATGCAGCAATAAACATAGGGGTGCATCTGTCTTTTTGAATCTGGGATCTTCAGGTAAATTTCTAGGAGTGGCATGACTGGGTCAAATGGTATTTCTATTTTGTTTTTTGAGGAACCTTCATATTGCTTTTCACAGCGTTGAACCAATTTACATTCCTCTCAGCAGTTTTAACAACTGTTTAAAATGTTTAGTGGAACTCACCTAGTGATAGACATTAAGCATGGATTGAATTTTTAATTTGGAAAAAACAAACAATAAATATGCCAAACACTGTCCCAAAACTCAAAGAACAGGAAAAATAGTGTATTTATGATACATGTTTTTCAGATTAACAATTGGATGTACTGCTTTAAATTTAGAAGTATATCACTTAAAAAGGTTTCTGGAGATTGACACAACACATAGTGGTCATTTTACCTGAAAATATAACATACTATTTATCTTTTTCCAATTTTTTGGATACCCTGTACATTCCCTATCTGCCAGTCTCCAGATATGTGGCACCTAGCCCTTTTCTATGAGAATCAAAGATTACCCAGACAGTCTAGAGTTTTAAAGGCATGTGAGTTTCTAATCTCCTACTCTGAAGTGTCTACTTTTTTTTTCTTACCAGGAAGGCATTTCCCTCAATGTTATATATTCATGCATACAACAGTTAACACTTATATTTTTTTCCTTCCCTTTGTATTTTACATAAATCCATGGACTTTTCTTCCATTTTGAATCCATACAAACACTTTAGAACATTTTGATGTGTGTGATAATAGTGATAAATACATGTATGTGTATTTGTATTATTTATATAGATATTTTCTCACTTTGTAAAAGATAATTACCTTTGAATGAGACAATGATCAGAAGTAAATCAAGTCAGGGGAAAAAACAAAACAAAACATACCCACTATAGGAGGATAAAGAGGAGTAGAGATAGGACAGAGAAAATCAGTTGGAGAAAATGAAAATGAAGGCACAAGGATGGAGGAAGTGGTTATCTCAAGCAGGGCTTGTGCTTAATCTGCCCAAAGGAGAAAAGTTGATGAAATGGAGTAATAAAGAACCAAGATCTACTGAACATGAAATACTGGGTAATCACAACATGAAATAAAGCTGGTAAACCTGGCTCCCCAGTACAAGTGGCAAAAGGGGTACATGTTTGGTTTTTGCTTCTTGTGAAGGAACCTGCTAATGTCACTTCCTTGGAAATGCCTTCCCTGCTCATTCCATCTAAAACAGTGCCTCTTCCCTTCCACATCTGTTCCATACACCCTTGGTTTTATTCTTCTGACATTTATCAACCAAATTAACATAATTATAGTTTCTATGACGACAGGAATTTAATCTTCTCACCTAGAAGATGCCTGGCACATAGCAGCAACCAAGGTATTACTAGACAAAAAAAAAAATGGGAAACATTCCTCATTGAATTTAAAATATTCTTTATCCACAGCAAAAAAAAAAAAAAAAAAAAGAAAACAAAAAACTGGGAGGTTATTATTTTCCTGAAACATTTAAAAGTGTTCTGAAGTTTTAAATTTACCATGAAATTGAAATAATTATTTCTGAAAAAATTATATAGAAAATTTGTACTAGAGATCAAGTTGATGCAGACAGACATCAAAACTACAAAAGTATTATATCATTTTAAATGTTATAAATGTTAAAAGCTGAACATTAAAACAATTTAGCATTTCTACTGGTACCAGTTTTTACAGGGTGCTATGAGCTGAACTGTGTACTCCACCAAATCCCTATGCTGCAGCCCTAACCTCCAATGTATTTGGTGATGGGACCTCTGGGAGGTACTTAAGTTTAGATGTGGTCATGAGAGTAGGGCCCTCATGATGGGGTCAGTACCTTTTTAAGAAGAGACACAAGAGAACTTGCCCCTGCCATGTGAGTAAACAGCAAGAAGGTACTGTTGGCAAGCCCGGAATAGAGCCCTCACCATAAACTGTATTTGTCAAACCCTGATCTTAGATTTTCCAGCCTCCAGAACTAGAATAAATAAATTCCTGTTGTTTAAGTCACCCAGTCCATGGTATTTTGCTATGGCAGCCTTGGAAGACTAATATGCAAAGCAAGCAAAAATTGAGTAATAGAAGAAACCTTATCAGACCAAAACCAAAAACCATGATGTATCAGGGTCACTGCCCCCAGGTATGACAGCTAAATTAAAAAATGAGCTAGGAAGAATTTTAAAAACAAACCAAATCCATCATACACAACTACATAGAAATACTACTCACTGATTTCATTTTTTGACTTAAGCAACTGCTCCTCTCCTGAGGCTTTATGATTCATCATCTGTATGAACAGCTGAAATGTAAAAATTTGCCTGTACTGAGACAACAATCATTCTTTTCTATGTATTTTTCTTAATTTGATGTAAATACTTCAAACAGACCAATTTATTTAACCTAAAAGTCACTGAAGCAGATTCAGCTTAAATGGAAGGCTGTGGGTCACACAAAGATCTTCACACCTTGTTTTGTAAGAAACAGTTATAAATACTAATCTGCTTTTCCCCAATACTCAATGCTTTAAATTCATGATTGTTAATCTGCATAGGGCCCTTATGCTCTTTTATTTTTCTAGTCTTAACTTTCCTATTTTCCTCAAATTTCCAACACTTCCATTCCCATCTACTCTCTCAGCTGATGACCTTGATTCCTACTTAACAAAAAAACCAAGACATTTCAGCAGAGACCTTGAACACCTACCGTCTAACCGGCATCTATGCCCATTTCTACCTTTGTCCCTATTATCAGGGATGTTTTCTTTGCTCCTGTCCAGTCTATTTATATACTAGAACCCACTCCTCTCACTTGATTAAAGACATGACTCCAGTAACTCTCCTCCCTTTCTCCCTCATGTGTTTAACTCCCTCCTGAATCATTCCCCAAAGCACAGAAATATACTATTATTTTTCCTAATGAGTCAAAAACTTATTTCCATGGTCTTCCCCATTTCAGTTAACTGCTACTCCATCCTTCCAATTATTCTGGTCAAAAACTTTGGAATCATTTCAACTCTAAGCCATCAGTAAATCCTCTTGGTTCTTCCTTAAAAATATATCCAAACCCAACCACTTCTCACCACCTTTATTGCTACCAACCCAGACAAAACCACCATCTTTTGTCTGAACTCCCCACACCTGTCACCTGCCTCTATTCTCGCTCTCTGACTTTCACTCACTATCCTCTGTACAAGAGCCAAGGGGATCCTGTTAAAACATAAATCACTGAGGGGATTAATGACTTTTTTAGCCAATTTTGTTTTCAATCTTTCCAAGGAAATCAGTAAGTTTTCTTTTTCAAATCTTCTCTGTTGTCAGGGAGAAAAAAGAAAAAAATAGCAACCACCAAATATGATCCCCTAAATCACTTCACTTCACTCTCAAAAAAGCCTTTTTCTGCCCGAGGAAGGATGGCAAAAAGGAAGAAGCAAATCTCCATAAAATCAGTCCTTTCAGTATAGCAAGGACAACTGAATGCAACAAGTCTATGCCTTTTAATATGATCACCCTCTCCCTACCACTAAGTCTTTTTTAAAAGCTCCCTTTACCTCTTTATTGCAACTATTGAACACTTCTTATCACTGTTTTCCCTTAGCTTTGGGATTTGTCTGTTTCTGTTTGGTTCTGATTTGGTCACTTGCATTCCAAAAATACAGGAAATGTTGAAACTGTGATTCAGGATAACTTCTCAAGTAATAGTAAGAGAACAATTTTCATTATGTTGGAATTATCAACATGGTGACCTGAAATCACAGTCCTAGGAGCAGACAGTACTTATTAAAACATAAAAGAATTTTTACAAATTAGCATACCACTTCCTAAACTCTCAAGTTCATTTGGGTTTTTTATGCTAGAGACCTTGCTCTAAACTCCAGTGGTAAATTTAGTGAGGAGTGTATAAGATAAAAAGCATTAAGTAAAAGACTAAAATACAATCTTTTAAGTAGGAATAGTATCCATTCAGCATCAGAAATATTTTAAATGTAAATAAAACTCTACAACCCTTGACTCATTGTTTTTAAGTTTATGGAGACTGCTCCTTCCAAGTCTCTCCTGTATCAATAAATGGCGAACCACATCCTTCCTCTGGCTCAGGCCAAAACCTTCAGAGTCACCCTTGACTGGCCTCTCGCCTCAGGGCCTTTGTAATTGCCGTTTCACCTCAGCCTGGAGGGTTCTTTCCTCAAATCACGAGTGTCGCCTTCACCATTTTTAGACTTCTACTCAAATATTATCAATAAGGTCTTCCCTGAACAATCTATTTAAGAGTAAATGCCTCATAACTGCCAACGCTATTTTCTCTGCTTTCTTGTTCTCAAAGCACTGGCATACTTCAGACCTATATATACTGCACACTTGGTTTATTTTCCTTGCTCATTACTTTAGTGACTGTCTCTCCGCTAGAATGTAAACTGCACATGCATGAATTTTATGTTTGTTCAGTGCTGAATCTCCAACTGACAGAACAGCTGACATGTAACAGTCACTCAAATATTTGTATAATGGATGACTAAGTAAAACCATGACATCTGCCTAAAGAAAGATAACCATTAAATCTTCAAATTATTCATTTATTCCTAAGAAGCTCTACAAGGATATAAACATTCTTCCTGATTGCATACTAGTGACAATATTTAGGCATAAATTCAGGAAGGCATTTAACATTTAGTCCTTAAAGCATACAATATACTGCTCATTCTTTACCTCCATTAACAAAGAACTGGAAATTATTTTGAGAATTATAGGCAGAGGTGGCATCACAGGTTTACATGACATAGGTTCCTTTTATTCTTCTCCATTCAGTCTGGCTACATTAAAGTCCCTGAGTTTCCTATTGTTCTGAGCTGCCAGGGCCCAGACCTAATTCTTATTGGAAATGACCTTCCAATTGTCATTTTAGCATTTTGAATTTCCAGAGAGGCCTAAGTACTTTAAACTAATTACAATATGAGGCATTTAAAAAAGTCAAGTACTTCAAAAAACAAGAAGTAGGCCTGAAATAGTAAGTTTATTATTACCAACGTTAGGCAGGAAAATAGGTATGAGTGGGATGGAAAGAGAAAATAGGCCAGGAGAGTCCACTAAAAAGACAGTTAATCAATTAAAGCTCAAAAGCCAGAAACAACTTGGCCTGGAATGTTTGAATATTCCCTAATAAAGGAGGGTACCTCAGCCCATATTTTTATTATGTTAATCACACAGGACCAGCTTATTTTTTAACTTTACCTAAATGCTGTTTTTTTTTTCTTCAGGCCCAATCAAGTAGTTTGTAACCCAGGCAACTAATTTAGCATGCAGGCCCAGCCATAAAAAACATAGTGAAAGGCAGAAAGGATTCCATTTTAAAGATTGTATTTTAATACCCAGGAAGTTAAGAAGATTCTTAACTTACTCTTTAGCAAACATACAATAACTCAGCCCACCTTCGGGGAATGGGCAGGCAGCCTTGTTTGGTATGTTCCCACACCATGACTACGAGAAATTAGAGCAGGAAGTTCCTTGTGTTAATTCTAAGTATTCAAGGTCCACTTAACAGTTCTGCACCCCCAGGCCTTAGTCACATTCCTGCAGAATCCTTAAAAAGGGGGAACCCCCAACCTTTCCGGGCGCTCCTCTCTCTGAGGTCACCCACACCTTCTAAGTGTATAACCTTTTAAACTTTCTCTCTCCAAACCTTTCAGGGCACTTCTCCTTGCTGAGGTGGTCTGTACTTTTTCTCTCTTTAAGTAACTTTAAATAAAACTTTAACTCTGCTTCACTACTGTGTCTCTGCCCTTCAATTCTTTGTTGCGGCAGGGACAAGGACCGAGGAAAAAACAACGCTCTCCCAACACCAACAATGCCATCAAACAAGTTCTCAGATTCAGACAAAATTAAAGTTTAAAAATATGAAAAAGTAAATCAGAATTCATTAACCAACAATGAGCAGGCGTCGCTGATATCCAAGGAAAGAAAATTCCTGTCAAGTCTTGATAGCCTAATTTCCTAGAATAGTTACCAGAACTCTTTCCCAACAGTAGAGTACACCAAAAGTCTGTACAAAGGTCGCTATTTATTTTCTGTAGCTTTGCAGAAAAAAATCTAAAACCAACTCTTGAGAAAGTAAAAACGTCATGACTTCAAAAATTTTGGCACATTTGGCATGTTCGGCTGAACTAATTTAAAGGCACTAAGCCGTGGTCGCCATGGTGCTCCATTCCCACGAAGTGCATGTCACTACGTTCTTAAAGGCAACTCCGTGCAATTGCAAAAAAAAAAAAAAAAGTAATTCAGAAGCAATGAAAACAGAATGGAGAGTACACTCCGGCGATGTCTCACATTCTAACTAGTGGTGCGAAGTTGGAACCAGGTTGTGCAGTCACAAGAATGGCAAGATTCTAGCAGTGGCTCTTTTTCCACGGCCCGAGGACCCCATCAAGGTCTGCCCTGCATCTCACACCTCCATGACCTCCGACTCCCCAGTATCTCTGAAAGCACGGGCCTCACAGGGCCTGGCTCTCCTCTCACCGTCACTGCACTTATACTGGCAGAGCCCGTCCTCGCCCCCCAGGAGATCCAAGGCGGCGTTCAGGTACGTGTCTATCTTGTGCACGCCGTTCCGGATGGTCTTCAGGGTGGCCCTCCAGTCGGTGGTCTGCCCCTCATCCTGGCACGTGAGGGACGCGATCAGGAGGAGGAGGAGGGGTAAGGCGAGCGCGGGCTGCGGGAGGAAGGCCATCCGCGCAGAGCCGGGCTGCGCGGGGACTTACGGGTCCCTGGAGCCGCTCGACGGGCGCGCTCCCACGGAGACCCCACCCGGAGCCCTAGGCAGCGGCGCCGGTTCGGGTCTCCACGGCCGCCGCCGGCTCCATGCCCACGCCTCCTTTCCGGCTGTTGGGCGGGCCCTCGACGCCTTAGCTCATCGCTCATCGGAGGAGGCGCGGTCGCTCACCTGGGCCTGCGGCCACCCCTGCGCGCCAGCGCGGATCGCGGCGCGTCAGAAGCGCGGGGGAGGCGGGGCGCGAGCGTCGGCGCCCCTACGTCCGCGTGGTCGCCGCGGTGCGTCACGGAGGCCCGAGCCTGGGCGCCAGTTAGTACGCCCGGAAGGGGTGGTGCTAACCACATACCCAAGCCGAAGCCCCAATCCCCAGAGAGACTGACTACGTTCGTCTCGGGTGGAGGCTGGCACCGGTAGTTTGTACAGGCTGCCTAGGTGGTTGTAGGGTGCGTCCGGGCAGAGAACCGCCCTTCCCCGATCTTACGTCGGGCTTCAGCCCGGCCACCCTGAGGGACAGGCTTTTCTGGGTGTGGACAGCGCCGGAGAGGAGAGCCCAGAAGCCCTCTGCAGAGAGCGCCGCGGGGCTTGCCGCTGAGTTTCGGATTTGAAAAGGTGCTTCTGCGGGAGACGTGGGTGGAGTCTGGATCTCACCTCGGGCGCCTTCCGGTCCTGACCTGCGGTGGCCGTGGTGGAAAGAGCCGGCAGCTGGAACTTGTCAGCTCAGGCGGTGGCGGTGCCTTGAATGACTGATAAGCTAGATGGTAGTTTAGAAATTCTGAGAGAAGGAAAATGTTTGACAATAAGAATCATGTTTTCTTCCCTGGTATGGAAGAACCAGTACTCGACATCTGGTTGCAGTTTAAAAATTCTTAACGGAAATCACTTTTCTTACGATAACGTGATACCTCCACTGACGTTTCTCTGTGCTTTTTCCCAGGGCTGTACAGAATCCTAAAACTGCAGTGATTTTTTACCAGTGCTATATAAATATCTGGAAATTTCCAAGAATTTTACAGTAAGATCCAGGGCAATTATTGCAAGTGTTCGTAAAAGGTGCATCCTTTGTATAAGAATTGCCAATAAATTCTAATTTGTCGTTTGTTGCAAACGTCATGAGTTTATAATAATGTGCAGTGCAGAGTTCATAGGAATTATATTCCTCCTTATGTATAGCTTACCCCCTGCCAGGCACTTCACATACAGAGACCTCTTATATTCAGATCACCACTTAACAGGGATGTAGCTTCTGGGCAAGTTAGAAACAGAGAAAGGTGTCCCCCTTTGCAGATGGATGTAGCCCACCCTCAGGCTGGGTTAGTGAGAAGCGACCCGGCTTTAGACCGCCCTCAGACCCTCAGCCAGGTGCCCTTAGACTGTGATCAGATCACACCACAATTGGAGGAAGAGGAGGAATGTGCCGGGGAGGTTTTGGCCTCTTTTTACAGTGAAGGAGTTGAGCTGTGGAGAAGCCACGTGACAGTATCCAGCCAAACCATGGTGCCAAAGATTTTTTTTGTTAAATTTTGGACAACACATTTAAACACATTGGGAAAGTGAAAATAGAATCTTTTGTTTGTTTTATGCTTTCTGGAGCATTGTTTTTCTCATCCCTAAAGTGTGGATGGTTGGGCCAGATTACCTCTGAGTTTCCACCTAGCTCCACTACTGGAACCATTCTTCCAAGTCTTCAGAGAAATACTCTGGTATGGGAATAAGTCTTCCAAAAGCAAAGCCAGAATGTAGTAAGGTAACCTGCCCTCAAAGTCTCTCCTTTTTTCCTTTTCCCTGCACATTTACTCATTGGTGGTCTCATCTAATTTCTTATACCTTAATCACAGCCTCTGCTCTGAGGACTCAGATTTAGTCTTCTCTGTCTCGTCTCTCCTTAGGGGTTAAATTGTTAAACTCCATTTACTGTGACTTATAGAGATGTTTTTCTCTCAAGTCTTCTTTATTGAGTTCCCCATGGGAATCACCACCATCTTTCTATAAAACAAGATTCTAAGTTTTCTCTTCACTTTTTCTTCATTTTCAATCATTAGATACTTGTTCTGCTGCAGTAATGCTATGATTCATGTTTTCCTGTTAATTTCTGCTGTCAGATTTCAGGATATGGCATTGACCACATGACCAGCTACATAATTTATTTGTAGGGCTTGGTGCAAAATAAAAATATGGGGCTACTTGTTCCAAAATTTTTGAGAATTTCAAGGTTATAACAGGAGCATTAAAGCAAGTGTGGAACTCTTGAATTCAGGGCCTTGTGCATCTGCATAGATGCATGTCCATGACTGACCATATCATATAACTTCTAGGTGACCCACTCCCATCTTTTCTTCCTAATAGCACAAAATGTTTGAGAAGAGCCTTCTTTACAGGGCATTTTCATCTCATTAGCAAAACCTATTATTACTGTGACACTATTATTACTGTGACATATCACAAACCCACATATGTCTCCCAGGTCTCAACTGCTAGCAAATGGCTAGTTTGTCTGTACATACTTAGACTGTGGATGGGCAGGAGCTGAAACCAGGAAGTCAGGGCATAATAAACCAGGTAGGACATTACAGCTTGGTCCAAGAAGGGAGCAGTGGAGGTATGAAAAGTGGTCACATTCTAGATATAACTTGGTAGTAGAGCCAACCGGATTTACTGATGGATCAAATACGTCATATAAAGGAAAGAGAGGAGTCGAGGATGACGTTGAGGTTTTGGTAAGCAATTGGAATGATTGTTCTTGCTATCTGAAATGCGGAGGATTCCAGAAAGAGCAGACTGAAGGGAAAATTTAGGAAACTAATTTTAGACATACCATGTTTGGGAAGCTTATTCTGAATTTGTAGTTCAGTGGTGGGACAAGGGCTAGAAATAAATTTAGAAGTCATCAGCATAGAAATGACTTTTAAAGCCATGGAACTGGATGAGATCCTCTAAAAAGTGAGTGTGTAAAGAAAAGCAGAACAAGGTCTAAGTTGTAGGAAGATGAAGACTGGATATTGACCACTGGATTTAATAATATGGAGGTTATTGGTGAACAGAAGAGAAGTTTCAGTGGAGTACTGGGAGCAAAACAATTGTCAGAAGAAGAAAAAAAGGAAGAGGAATTGGGGAAAGCAATGGTCAATATTATCAAAACAAAATTACAAAATGTAAAATATGTTGTATCTGTGGTGATTCTTGTCTGTATGATATAAGTGCCCTGGAGAGAGATCTGGGTGGCTGAGACTAGGCTGTGTTTTCCATATAGAACTTCCCCGTGTAGGCATGATCAATCAGATACTCCTTTTAGGAGTTCCTAATGGTCTCTTCACTGTACATGGACATTCATGGAACATGATGGTATTGATGAGGTAAGAATGGAAAATTTACTGGGTTTAATGTAACATATTAACTCAGAATGCTTGGAAACTAGCATATTATGCAATCCTTTGTGTTTCTTGAAATAACACAAAATCAACAAGATACAAATGATCAAGGGCAGTTTCTGTTTTTTAGGCTTTTCCAATGTCTCATTCAATGACCTCAGCAGTGTTATTGTAATGAAAATAAGTGCCACATCATGACACAATCCCAACCATCAGGACCAATCTTTTTCCGGTGCTAAGGCTGGAAGGTTAGTTTCTAAAAGGGGCTCAAAATAAGGGGAAGTGCTAGATTCCAGCCTCTGCCTTAAAAAAAATTCAATGGCATTAGTAGCTTTCAAGGTGAGGATGAAGTGAAGGACTGGAGATGGCTACACCCGACCTGTGAGCCCGGGCTGGTCAGCCTGACTATTCAGGGAGGTCTACCATCAGGCAATTTGTCTTAGTTTATCAGGCTGTTAAAACAAAATAACCTCAGAATGGTTGGCTTATAAACAACAGAAGTTTATTTCTCACAGCTGTGGGAGCTGATGTCCGAGAGCCAGGTGGCAGCATGGTCGGGTTCTGGAGAAGGCCCTCTTCTGGATTGCAAATTGTTGACTTCTCACCGTGTTCCCACCCGGTGGAAGAGGTGCAGATCTCCGGGATCTCTTTTATAAGAATACTAATTTCACTCATGGAGGCTCCATCCTCATGGCCTAAGCACCACCCTAAGATCCCATTTTCTAATACCATCACACTGGGCATTAGGATTTCAACATAGGGATTTGGGGAAGACAGACATTCAGACCATAGCAGTCAGGGAGAAAGATTTTCAAGAGATCTTTGTGGGTAGAATGTAAGATTACTTCATACACAGAGAGGAAGCACTGGAGAAGATGGAAAGGAACTCACTTAGGTGAGATTGCAGGGTTTTAGACCATTGGGATAAATTCTAGGTAGGTGGTTTCTTTAGTTAGGGTTTCTGGCTACTTCTAAACCTCTAATTGATGCTCAGCTTCCTGTTTCCTACTCTACTCTACTATGTTGTATTCCCTGGGCTCCTATAGACAGCAACAGCTTCAAAATATCCCTAATTAATTTTACTTCATTCCTCTCTTCCCTCTTTTACTGCAGTCAGTGGCAACACCAATCACCTCATTATCCAAGAGAAGACCTGGGAATTATCCCAAATTCATATTCCCCCACTGGTGCCCTGTCTTCTATTCCCTGATGCCATCTATTCCACTCCTTAACGTATCTAGAATCAGTGCCTCCTCTTTCAAAGTGTTTCTGCTTTAGTTTCTGCCTTCATCATTTTTCCCTTGAATTACTCCAAGAGTCCCTAACTGTCTTCCCTACCCCATCTCACCTAACTCCAGTCCATCTTCCTCAGTGCCTCCCTTGCGAACTGTCCAAAGTACTTCAATGGAACCAGCCCTCTGGCCTGAGGCCTTCCCTGATCTGGCCTTTTCTCCCTCTCCAGCCCCTCAGCTGAACCCTGGGCTCCAGTCATGCTGAACTGCTCTGTCCCCTTGTGTGGCTTGTCTTCAAGGCACAGGGCCTTTGCGTTTGCATCTGCCTGGAAAGTTTGTCCATATTCAGATTAAGCTCACCTCTGGGAGAGCCTTCTTTAATACTTCAGGCTGATTTACAAGTCTCCCTTGGGTTTTCCTCACCATTGTGTCAAGCAAAGTGCAGATTTATAATTTGTTTTCCCATCTCCCTCGTAAGATGAGATGGTAAGCTCTGAGGACTGGGTTAAATACAAGGTGATGGCAGAGCTCCACATCTAGTGAGTTCTGACCATTGACCACCTTCAAGGATGACATGCTAACTCCCAGAAGCAGCAGTGTCCAGTGCCCAGCAGTGGAGTCTGAGCTGTACATGGAGCCTGGGACCTGAGCTAGTGGCAGTGGGAGGCTCTGATAAGCAATCCTATAGTGGTCTTGGAGCAGTATTTCCAGATGTCTACCTTCTAATTCTCTAGCTTTCCTGGAGATCCACTGAACTGCATAGTATCTGAATAAATATTTTTCCATTAAACCAATTAGATTGCTTCTGTGGTCTACAACCAGGAGCCCTTACACAGACCTCTAAGCGGAGAGAGGCCGAGTCAGGTCATCCCACCCCTGCTGTTTCCAGGCTATGCCACGTGGAGTCACTGTGGAGGCGCTGGTTCTTCACCCTCAGGGCCTCACCCTGGTCTTCTCTGCTGCGAGGCCTCTCGGTCCTAGGTCACGCAGACTGGTGTGGCTCTTCGAGGAGCCATGAAGCTACTTGCTCCTAGGTTAGCTGAGGTGCCCATATGCTGGGGTTCCCAGCTTGCAGCCCTTAGTACTTTTCTCTTTTTGTCTCATATGCACTTATCTTCTAAGGTGCCACATGTTCCAGGTTTGCTGGGCTGGGAGAAGATGCTGGTTTTAAAACATGCCACAAATTCCTTGACACCCTTCTATCAAAAAATGGATTGTATTTCCTCCCCTTGAAGGTCAGGTTTTTTTTGATGGAAGTGAGGCTAAATGACTGCCAGGGCTGGGCCGTCTCTGCACGGTCTTCTGGGACATTTGTCAGCTGCTGTGTAAGACGTCTGGCTGCCCTGAGTCACCATGTTGAAAAGCGACATAAAGAGAGATGTCCAGAAAGCTGTGTGAGTTCTCCTGGCCCAGGCACCAGACAACATAATAAAGAAGCCTTCAAGATGACGTCTGCCTCAGCCCTGCCTGAGGGAAACTACATGAAAGGAAGGATGTAAGAACTGGCCAGCTGAGCCTGGACAATCCCCAGATGCCTGAGCAAAGTAAAACAGCCATTATTTAAATCAGTTTTTTAGCATTCTGTCTTACACAGCCATTGATAGCCAAATACTCTCTTGCATTCAGTGAAAAAAGGAATTAAAAATATGGGCAGCCTGGGAGGGGAGGATGAGTTACTGTTTAATGAGTGCAGCCTTTCAGTTTAGGAAGGTGAAAATTTTCTGGAGATGGAGATAGTTGCGCAATAATGTGAATGTACTTAGTGCCACTGAATAGTACACTTCAAAATGGTTACATTTTTGTTACATATATTGTACAAAAATTTTTTTAAAAGGAAAAAAATCTGGGCAGTAGCTGATTTTGGAATATGTGCAGAAATGAGCATTTCTATTATTACAACAATTGGCTTCTATCTGGGAGTGGACCCCAGGTATTGAATGTAATATTTATGTGAAAAATATACCTCTGTCTTCAGGATGATAGCTGAGCTTTAAAAAAATAAATTAATGAAGATATCAAATGTTTATTCCCTCAGTACTTTCTCTGACCAAGCGCTAGGGATGCAGACAGAAGGAGCACTGACAGTCTTTCTTCTCATGCGTCTTACAGCACAGTGAGGGGGGCAGATGGCAGGTGGGTGAGTATCACAGGGGAGGGGTAGACAAAAGAACACAGAATATGTTGGGTGATGACAAGTGCTGTGCTGAGATTAAAGCAGAGCATGTGACTGAGAGAGCCTGGGTGCCTCCTGTGCACTGGGTCCACAGGGGAGCCTGGAGTGGATGGTGATGCCATTCACGAAGGAGGGAGGAGAAGGTAAAGATGGGTTGGCCATCTCTTTTTGAAATGCTATTGGATGCCCAGATGGAGATGTTCAATGCTCAGTGAGATATACTGGTCCAGGGTTCTAGGAGGGCCAGGGATGGAGATAAGGATTTGTGAGTCATTGGACTGTGGGTGGGCTATAAAGCTGAATCTAAATGAGATCACCACGGAGCACACAGAGAGGCTGGCAAGGAGTCTGAGGCCAGCAGCCAGGGTGGCAGCAGGCCAGGCAGAGAGGGATACTCTGAGACATTGGTAGTGTCCACTGCAGCAGGGAGCAGGAGGCAATGAGAACGGTTAAGTGACTGTGCAGTTTGACACCAAGAAGGTTAGTGGTGGTGTTGTATTTGTGAAGAGGTTTAAGGAAAGGCTCAAGGAGAACTTGTGAAATGAGGAACTAAAGACAAATTTTTGAGACCTTTTAATACTTATGGAAGCAGAGAAATAGACCAAGAGTTGTGAGGTCAGTTATTCACTGTGACAAGTACTATGCCTAACGATTTACTTCAGTGTGTAGTTTCATTTTTTCATAATTCCAGTTTCCATTTTAAAGGTGGAAAATGGAACACCAAGAAGATAATAAATTGCTTGAGTCCAAGGAATTAGCAGGTGGTAGAGTTGGGATTTGAATATAGGTGTATGTGACTCCAGTGCCATTCATCTAGCTAGACTTTCAGTTAAGTCAATACACCACTCCTGTATGAAAGGATAATTTAATCACATTTTCTAACAAATAAAATATATGTGCCTGACTAAAATATTTGAGAATTATTCAGCAAAATTCCAATATGGAATAAACTTTATAGAGATTTAAAAATGTCCAATAAAATTTGCTTTATTTTCTTTCCCTACAGAAGTGCTAATTATGCAGTATTTCGATTAAAATGGAATTCTTAAAAGAATAGAAAGAAGAGAGCAATCACAATTTTATACATTGTGCTGAGAAATAAGAGACCTTCCCACATGATGGCTGATCCAGTCAAAATAATTGGCCACTTTTGTATAGACACCTGGGAACTCCGGTTTTCCACAGTTTTCACCCCAACTGACAACACCCCAAACATAGGTCACATTGTTGACATCCATACAGACTAAAGGGCCTCCAGAGTCTCCTTTACAGGCATCGATGGAACCATCAACTGTACCTGAGAAAGATAAAGGAAAAGCACATGTGTGCCTCCGTGGTCAAGGCTCCCAGGCCGACTCCCTGCCTCTCCCACCAATGTGCTTAGCGACTTCGGCTTTCTAACAATCTCCTAACAGGAAATAACACGTGTCTTCCCTTACAGGCCCTGGCAGAGCCTGGACTTGAACTTAGTCAGACTTCAGAGATTATCCTCTTACTGTGATATTGCCACTTAGTAGATTTTGTGCTATTCTCCCCTTTTGTCCTTTGTGATCCTAAACTCCATTTTAAGATGGGAGCATACAGAAAATGGTCTGTTTACTTTCTTCTCACTTATATGACTTCCCAAGATTTTTAAATCACTATATCCCATTAGAGGATGTCAACAACTGCCTTTTTTGTAATACACTATAAACATTTCAAAAAGGCATCCTACATGCATGCACTGTCCTGGCTGGTACCTGGCCTCTGGGTCACCACTAGAAGCAGGAACTGCTCTAGCTGTGTTGGGTAGGGACTCTGTCATCACTATGCTATTAAAGGAGATGTGGTAGGAATCATAAGAAGTGCAATGATGTTTCCAAAAAAGGAGACTTTAGTTCCAACTGGATGCATTTGAAATGACATCATTTGAATTTTTATTTAGAAGTTTGGGTTTTGATCCTGGATATATGATTTCTTGTCCTAAGACTTTGGGTAAGACTGCTCTGCACCTTAGTTTCCTCATCTATTAAGACCCCCAGTTTTGTAGATGAGGAAACTGGCTCAAGGTCACATACAGAATAATCGGTAAAAACTGGGATAGATACCCAGGCAGTCTGGTTCCAGAGTCTGTGCTCTTAGCTATCTTGCTATATTGCTATATGATAGCTTAAGGACAATTTTTACTCTTAGCATTAAAATGAGGGAACTTGAACTGAGGGGAATGATGCAACAGCTAAAAGGCCAAATGCAAAGCGTCAGGGCCCAGAGCAAGCAGGATGATCTGGTGGAGAGGAGAGATGTTTGGTAGGTACAGTTGACTCTTGAATAACATGGGGGTTAGGGGTTCTGATCCCCCAAGTAATAAAAAATCTGAGTATAACTTTTGACTCCCCCCAACACTTAACTAATAGCCTACTGACCTTACAGATAACATAAACAGTTGATTAACATATTTTGTATGTTATATGTATTATATACTGTATTATTACAATAACATAAGCTAGAGAAAGGAAACTGTTATTCAGAAAATTATAAGAGAAAATACATTTATAGTAGTACTAAACAGTATTTATTGAAGAAATATGCCTGTAAGTGAATCTGCGTAGTTTAAACCCATGTTATTCAAAGGTCAACTGTATATATCTCAGAGAAACCACTCAGTGCTTACCTGCACATTCCATTTCTTTTTCAAAGTAGCGACCTGGGTAAAACCTAGAGCAGTTGTCTATTAGGTGAACTTCACCCCATTTAAGTGAATAGACTTTTTGGTTATCTAAACAAAATGAGAGAACAGGTAGACATTTAGAAATCACAAATAAGAAATCTAAAAAAATACATACTCTCATAATTTAGGAAATCATTAGGAATATATAAGAATATACATATTCTTTAATACATATATAAACTTTGAGGATAATTCACATTTTTAACCATTTAGTGCAAATATCCTCAGTTTCTATAATTGTCTTTCTAAAGTAGGCAAGGGCATTATTGAATATAGGTCTGAAATCCTACTTACTTAGTAAAGAGCTGGATACTCTGAGATGAATGAGATAAACTCCTTCCCTGGTGATTGCTGAGTCCAGTAGGGAAACTAGGTAGGAGTCAGTGATCAGGGTTTTCTCACATAAATAGCATCTAATTTTTTACAGTCCTTTATTTCCTTGAAAGTGGTTGTTAAAGCAAAAACAACTCTTTTAATCTAAGAAGTTAAAATGAAGAAACTACATATGAACTTTTCAGTGTGTATGTGTTTTTGCCTATCTGTGATGAACTCCATCTCCTAAGTGATTTGAAAGTGACTGAAACAGGATTTAGGATTTCCTTCCCATTTAAGTTAGAAACTTGGAACTTCAACATTTTTGGTCCAAGGAAAGAGAAAGGGTCAGGTACTGTTACTGAGGGACAGTCTAGGAAGTGGAGAAAAACCTAAGAATGCAGGCGAGATGTCTCAGGCATAAGGAGCGAATCTTTGGTCCATATCACCTCCTTCCTCTTTCCCAGCTTGCAGCAATCCTCATGCTCAAGGAGGGCAGCGGCTAGGTCTTGCTCATCCACTGCACCAGCACCCAGCCTTGTGCTAGCATGAAGTAGCTGCTTAATAAATATTTAAGTACTCGCTTAATCCATGAACTCAGTAATTCAATTATACACTAAACATCTTATGGCAAATAACTTACTTTCTCAATCTATAAACTACCATTTTTCTTCAAAAAAAGAACTTTGAAAAATTAGAAATTTATTATATCCCCTAACTCAGAAGAAAACCTTTGAAAACTGGGAGCTCCTGTACTGTGTGAGCAATTTTTAATGACTCAGGAAATTGCTCCCTACCATGAACTCCTGTTTCTATACTTCTTGAGGCACTAGTCACATTCTGCTATCTAATGGTGGCATTCATGTATGATGGCTCCTATGTACTCTGTAAGTCCCTTGAGAGCTGGCCTTTGTCTTTTAACCTGGTAGCTTCTGTACCCCTTGTTTGTTGACTGGATCCATATTTTTGATCAGTGAAATCCTAGCACTTTAGCATTACTATCTTGCATTTAAAGTAAGGGCTCAATAAAGGTGTTGAACCATACTTGTTTAATAAATAAACCAATGCTTAAGACCATATCTGTCACTTAATAGAAGATACATGGAATAGAAGAACATGCTAAATGCCACATCAAATATGATCAGCCAAATTCAAGGTGTGGAGATTCTAAAATAAGAATGACCCAGTTTCTTTAACAAATACATTTTAAATGAAAGGAAGGGCAATTGTTCTAGATTAAAAGAGATTTAAGAAAAAGAGCATCAAATACAATGTGCAAACTTTGTTTGGAAATAATCTGATTATAAAAATATTTTGTAAATAATTGAGGAATATTAAATAGCTGGTTATTGAATGATATTATGGAATCACTTTATTTTGTTGGGTATGAGTGGTGTTTTCTTTTTGTTTTTAAGTCCTTATCTTATGGGTGAAATTACATATGTGGGACTCAATTTACTATACACCAGGAAAAAATAAATGTGTGTATGGGAGGAATATGTTGAATAGTTCTTGATTGTCCTTCAGATCCATTCTCTACTGTTCAATGCCCTGCCTCTGCCCTCAGCTGCCCTAAGGGCCTGTCCTGGAGGGAAAGCCCCAGTAGGAATCCCTTAGCCTCTAGTTTCCAACTGAGGACCCCAGCAGAAGGGAGGAAGGGTAAGGAGAGGGGATAGCAAGATTGGGGCTGGCTGTAACTTTTGGCCCAAGGTCATTGCTTCTCTCAAGGCAGGCTGCTTTACCTGAGGTTCTTTCTCCTTCTGGCAACTTCTCCTTCCACTTACACCTTTACATCTAGGACAGACTGAGTTCTGGTTTGTTAGTCCTGGGTTCCTGCATAGTCCTTGTGGATTCCCAAACCTCCCACCCATATTTTTATTATTAATCCCTTTATAAATAAACCTTCCTAATTATCCTATTGAGATTGAGATTGAATTTGATCCAGGAAGCTAAAACAAGAATGGTAAAATGTTGATAACTGAGGCAACTGGGTGATTAATAAGTAGGTTATTATATTTTTTTGTTTGTTTTTGTTTTGTATGTTTGTAAATATACATAATAAAAGTTTTTTTTAAACAGAACAAATATAAAAAAATAATGCCTTCTGGATGAATTGGCTACTAATAAAATTTAGTATTTGTTAAGTCTTGGGTATTCAAACATAGCAAAAATCATGGTTAATTTATACCTATTTTATAATTTTCAATGAGCAATTATAAAGAGTGTGTTAGATTATGTAATTTAATTGTAATCTATAAAGAACTGCAAATTATAAATTACAAAAAATTATAATTAAAAATAATGTGTTGGATTATGTAATTTAATTGTAATCTAACCTCCAATTAAGAAGGTCTTCCTAATAATTTGTACCTAAATGTCTACATCTCTTATTCATATGAATGTTCAGCTCAAGTCTTCTTAGAAGCTCAAGGAATGAAGTGTTTATGCTCTCTCTCTGTGAGATGGGGGCTGTGGGGCACAGAGGAAGCAGGAGGGAAGGAGAAAGCTGGGTTGTAAGGTCACTGACTCAGCAGATACTGTGCCAATCACTTTGAAAACCATTTTATCCTCCAACCATATCTCTCCAATAAACCCAAAATGTCTATTATAGATTTCCCCTGCCGCTATTTTTTTCTCGATGAATGGTTACCCCTCAATGTAAGCTTCAGGAGTACAGAGAGAGTGTAGGTGTCCTTTGAAACTGGATCAGGACCGGCTACATAAGTTGAAAAGCCCAGTGAAAAATTAAAATGTCAGGTGGGATCCCTGCAAAAATTACTGTCATGATGGTGATAGCAGAGCAGAACACCAATTGTGGATCTTTTCAGAGCCTGGGGTGCTGGGCAACTGTACAGGTCCCACACACTTGAAGCCAGCCCTGGCCAGACGCTCACTCCTCTGGATTTGATGCTGTTTCTCTCTGAGCATTAGGAGGGTAGCTCCTATGTATTTGTGTTCCCATTCATTTTCAGCTCCTGGATTCTGATTAACAAATTATAAAATATATACCTTTTTCTCGACCCCATCCAGAAACGATACATTTATCATTAGGTCCAAATAGATATGGAGACCAGGGCACACAGGCAGGGATGGAGTGAGGCAGTGAGCATCGTCTTTGGTTTGTGCGTGCTCTTAGTTCAATCAAAGCTATGTCATTTTGGTATGTGGATCCATCATAGTTTTCATGGATAATAATTTGTTTTGCTGACTGAATGACTAACTCAGAGTTAGGTCTTAACCAGTCTAGCAGTGATGTCCATATTTGGTAGCGGTGCATTTTACTGGTTCTGTAACAGAAAGGAAAAGAGAAATAAAATATGTTGAGGAAAAAAACAGTTATAAACATGGACTTCTGAAGCTTCATCTTTATATTTTCCCTTTTAGAGAGGACCTTTTCCATTTTCCCAGATTTTTTTAACCTTGTGATGAAACAGTATTATTAAATTTAGAGAAGAATTAAAGTCAATGGGTAAGTGAAGAGAGGAATAATCCATCTAACTGCTCAACATCAGGCACATAAAGAACTAGCTAATAACCAGAGATGCCCAGAAGTGGAATGAGTTGGCTGCCTCTGGAGTGACAGCAGCACCACTGAAGGTGTTTATGCAGAGAGCATATAACATCCAGCCAGAAATGTGGTTGAGGAAATGGGGAGTCAGAGCACATACTCTCATTACTCTGCTGACCCCAAAGACTCTTAGGGCAAAGACCACAGCAGTCTTTACCTTGACCTTTAAGAGTGCCTTCATCCTAACATTGCATTGTATTTATTTGCTCACAAGTCTTTCTTCCTGTTAGACTATGTGACTTCAAGTCAAAGATGGGGTTTTATTCATTTATGGATAGATGCCTAAGCCTCATCTTGTACCTGGAAGATAGTAGCTGTTTTAAAACCTGATTGAAATGGGGAATGAGCTAAACATTGCCTGTTCTTATGCTTCACTCAATTTTTATACCAATTTTCACCTTATGGTTTTCAGTAAATTGGACCTCTTAAATCATCATTTTCTCAGATAATCACCTTACAGTTAAGTAGTGATGTACTAGGAGCTAAGAGGCTGTCAGGATGCTTTTCAGAATGTCAGAGTGGATGAAGCAGGAAGCAGGAGGCAAAGCTGTAGTACAAGATGATATTGGCAAAGGTAAGTAGGGCTCAGGTCATGGGGAGCCTAATGGGTCACATTAAAGCTTTTGTTTAAGTACTCTAGCAACAAAAGAGCCTGGCAAAGCAAGTGTCTGTCCTTTTCAGGCTCCCTAAGGGAGCAGTAGACCATGACTCCACCAAAATTCATGACAAGATGCACTTAGGAAGTAGAAGCAATATAGACTAGACTAATGAGAGTGGCAGTCCAAGATGGTGGCATAGGAAGACCCTGAACTCATCCCTTCCCATAGACACATGAAATCTACACCTCTATATATCTGATTCCTCCTGAAGAACAACTGAGGGCTGATTGAACAGCTTCTGCACAACAAATTATAGAAGGACCGCATAGAGAAGGGTAGGAGAGACAGAGACACAGTAATAACAAGAACCCCACCCGTTACATGATGACCTACCATAGGGAGGGATAGCACGGAGGGACCTGCTGCAGACAACACGCTCTGGGGCACAGCAAAAAATGGATTAAAAGGGCAACTAGGCTATAAGTGAGAGAGATTCATTTATTTATTTATTAACCCTAGGGTATCGACTAAATGGTGGGGGAATGTTCTACGACTGTATCTGGGATCAGAGGCACCAGTGAGCACCATTGTTTATGTTTACCCTCCACCTTGATAGCACAGATAGGATCAGGGTCCAGCTGCTCTAGCTGGCCTGCTCGGGATGCCCTAGCAAGCCCCAGTCCCTAGCCCACTCTGCTCCAGCTGTCCCACCAAGGCAGGCCCAACATGGTACACACTGGGACTCCCCTCTCCAGGACTGCACCAACCCAGTCATCTGGCCAGGACTGCCCTGGCACCACATTTATTGGGACATCTCTGGCCTGTGCCCATTTCAGGTTCAGCTGTCCTACCAGGACAACTCTGGCATAGAGCACCTCAAGGACTCCTGGCCAATGCCTACTTCTTCTTGAGTTCCAGCCATCCTATCAGGGCAACCCTGGAACAGAGCACACTCAGACCCCCTGGCCCATGCAACACTGGCCAGCAACAGCTGGCCAGCCATAGATGCCAGGCACATGCAGTCTACATAGGGGATGCTCCTACACAAGGCCACTCCTTCAAGATGGGAAGAGGTAGCTGTTTTACCTAATTCACAGAAACAAACACAGAAAGTCAAAAAAAATAAGGAGACAGAAGAATACATTTCAAACAAAAGAACAAGATAAAGCCCCAGGAAAATAAAACAGAGATAAGTAATTAACCTGATAAAGAGATCAAAGTAATGGTCATAAAGATGCTCACCAAACTTGGGAGAATGCAGGGCCACAGTGGGAACTTCAAGAAAGTGCAAACATAGGAAAGAACCAAATAGAGCAAAGAATAAAATAATGAAAGATAAACTAGAGAGAATCAACAACAGATCAGATGATACAGAAGATTTCAATTCTTCAATTATGATTCAGAATTGAAGGAGAGAGAAAGAGTGTCCCAGACAAGCAAAAACTTAAGGAGTTAATCACCATTTAAATGTGCTTTACAAGAAATCTTAAAGCGTCTTCTTCAACTGAAAAAGAAAAGGCCATAACTAGAAATAAGAAAACATATGAAAGAAAAAAATCTCACTAGAAAAGGTAAACATATAGTAAAGGCAGTAAATCAGCCACTTAAAAAATAATAGTGGAAGATTAGAAGACAGAATAGTGGAAATCAGAATGACAAAAATAAAAAAGACCAAAAAAAATAAGTTTAAGGGACCTCTGAGACAACCTCAAGTGTACTAATATTCACATCATAGGAATCCCAGAGAGAAAGGGGCAGAAAACCTATTTAAAGGAGTAATAGCTGAAAATTTCCCAAACCTCAGCAAGAAAACAGACATCCAGGTCTAGGAAGCTCATACAAATCCCAAACAAGATGAAACCGAAAAGATCCACACTAAGACATATTTTACTTAAATGGCAAAAGTTAAAGAGAAAATCCTAAAGGCAGCAACAGAAAAACAAATAGTCACATACAATGGAGACTCCATAAGACAATCAGCTGATTTTTATGCAGAAACTTAGCAGGCCAGAAGGGAATGGCAGGATACATTTAAAGTGCTGGAAGGATAAAAATCTACAACCAAGTATACTCTACCCAGCAATTATGATTCAGAATTGAAGGAGAGAGAAAGAGTGTCCAAGACAAGCAAAAACTTAAGGAGTTAATCACCACTTAAATGTGCTTTACAAGAAATGTTAAAGCATCTTCTTCAAGTGAAGAAGAAAAGGCAATAACTAGAAATAAGAAAATATATGAAAGAAAAAAATTTCACTAGAAAAGGTAAACATATAGTAAAGGCAGTAAATCAGCCACTTAAAAAATTAATATGATGGTTGATGACAAAATCAACTAAAATTATAATAAGGGGCTAAGGGAAACACAAAATAAAACAAAAAATCAGATGTCAGAAATAAAACTTGGAGTGCAGAGTAAAAATGTAGTGCTTTTAGAATACATCTGAACTTAAATAACTATCAGCTTAAAACAGACTGCTATATATAAAGGTCAATATATATGAACCTCCTGGTAACCAAAAAAACTACAACAGATATACAAAAATAAAGAGAAAGGAACCCAAATATAACACTAAAAAACCCCATCAAAACCACAAGGTCAAAGAGAACAAAAGAAGGAAACAGGAACAGAGAATAATGGCAAAAACAACCAGAAAACAACTAGCAAAATGGCAGTAAGTACACAACTGCCAATAATTATGTTAAGAATAAAAAGGCTAAATACTCCAATAAAAGGACACAGGGTGGCTAAATGGATCAAAAAAACAAGGTCCAATGGGAGGGAAGAGAGGGATAAGGGTGGGGAAGAAGAAAGGGGGTATTATGATTAGCATGTATAATGTGGGGGGAGGAATGGGGAGGGCTGTGCAACACAGAGAAGACAAGTAGGGATTCTACAACATCTTACTATGCTGATGGACAGTGACTGTAATGGGGTTTGTTGGGGGACTTGGTGAAGGAGGGACCCTAGTAAACATAATGTTCTTCATGTAATTGTAGATTAATGATAACAAAATAAAAAAAGGGGGGGGAACAAGGTCCACCTATATGTTGCCTACAAGAGACTCACTTCAAAACTTCAAACCTAAAGACATGCACAGGCTGAAAGTGAAGGGATAGAAAAAGATATTCTATGCAAATAGAAATGAAAAGAAAGCTGGTGTAGCAATATTCATATCAGACAAAATAGAGGTTAAAGGAAAAACCAACAAAAGACAAGTGCATTACATAATAATAAAGGGGTGAATCCAGAAGAGGATATAACATTGGTAAATACTTATGTACCCAACATAGGAACACCTAAATATATAAAGCAAATATTAACAGACATAAAGAGAGAGATTGACAGTAAGATAATAATAGTAGGGGACTTTAATATAATAATAATAATTAATATAATAATAGTAGGTGACCCCACTTATATCAATGGACAGATCAACCAGATAGAAAATCAATAAGCAAACAGTGACTTTGAATGACACATTAAACCAAACATACTTAATACACACACACATATACATAGAACATATTCTTCTCAAGGGCACATGGAACATTCTCCAGGATAGATCAGATGTAGGCAACAAAGTATAGATAAGACTGAAATCATATCAACCATTTTTTTTGACCACAGTGAAATGAAACCAGAGAAAATAGAAAAACGTGGAGACTAAACAGTATTTTACTAAACAACCAATAGGTCAATGAAGAAATCAAAGAGAAAATAAAAAAACTTTGAGACAAATGAGAATGGAAACACAATTTACAAAATCTATGAGATGTAGCAAAAGCAATTCTAAAGGGAATTTTATAGCAGTGAGGGCTACCTAATGAAACAAGAAAAATCCCAAGTAAACAATCTAACTTTTTGCATAAGGACCTAAAAAAAGAACAAGCAAAGCCCAAAGTTAGTAAAAGGAAGTAAATAAAGATCAGAGAGGAAATAAACAAAACAGAGACTAAAAAAAAAACCTGGAAAAAAGCAATAAAACTAAAAGCTGATTCTTTGAAAGGAAAACAAAATTGATAAACCTCTAGCCAGACTCAAGAGGAAAAAAGAAAAAGGGGGTCCCAAATAAATAAAATCAGAAATGAGAGTTGCAGCTGACACCACAGAAATACAAAGAATCATAAAAGATGACTACAATTATATATCAACAAATTGGATAATCTGGAGAATTGGATAAATTCCTAGAAACACTCAACCCTCCAAGATTGAACCACAAAGAAATAGAAACTCTGAATAGACTGATTACAAAGAATAAAATTTATGAATTAGTAATTTTAAAACTCCCAACAAAAAAGTTCAGCACCAGACAGCTTCACAGATGAATTCTACCACACATTCAAAGAATATTTAGTATCTCCCCTTCTCAAACTACTGCAAAAAATGGAAGAGGAAGGAGAGCTTCCAAATGATTTATACATCATTACCCAGATACCAAAATCAGAAAAAGACGCTACAAAAAAAAAGAAAAAAGAAAATTAAAGCTAATGTCTCTGATGAACATAGATATGAAAATGCGCAATAAAATATTAGCAAACCAAATTCAACAATACATTAAAAGCATCATTCACCATAACCAAGTGGGATTTATTCCAGTGATGCAAGGATGGTTCAGTATCTGCAAATCAATCAGTGTGATACACCACATTAACAACAATTAGAACAAAATCATGATCATCTCAAACTTCAGAAAAAGCTTTTGACAAAATTCAATATCCTTTCATGACAAATACTCTCAACAAAGTGGGTACAGAGGGAACATACTTCAACTTCATAAAGGCCACATATGACAAGCTGATAGCTAACATCACACTCAGTGGTGAAAACTGAAAGCTGTTCCTCTAAGTTCAGTAACAAGACAAGGATGCCCGCTTTTACCACCTTTATAAACATACATTGGAATTCCTAGCCACAGCATTTAGGCAAGAAAAAGAAGTAAAATACATTCAAATTGAAAAAAAAACAAGTAGTACTGTCTCTTTGTGCGGATGACATGATATTATATATAGAAAACCCTGGGAGGAGGACCCAAGATGGTGGCATGAGTAGAACAGTGGAAATCTCCTCCCAAAACCATATATATTTTTGAAAATACAACAAATACAACTATCCCTAAAAGAGAGACCAGAAGATACAGGACAACAGCCAGACCACATCCACACCTGCGAGAACCCAGTGCCTCGCGAAGGGGGTAAGATACAAGCTGTGGCCCAGCAGGACCTGAGCACCGCTCACCCCAGCTCCCAGCGGGAGGAGAGGAGTCAGAGCGGGGAGGGAGAGGGAGCCCAGGACTGCTAAACACCCAGCCGTAGCCATCCGCACCGGTGCAAACACACAGTGTGTGGGGTGCTGGATCCTAGGGAAAGGGGACAGTAAAACCTGCCAGAGGGTCCATGCAGCTGGTGCCCCTGGGACAAAGAAAAGCGAGTACTTTTTGAAAGGCTTAAAGGGACAGTGACCCCACAGCTGGATGGAAGCGTCCCGGGACACTTAGCCCAGCAGCTGGGAATCCTGGGGAACTCTGGGCCCTCTAACCCCCTGGGTGGCAGTGCAGCATAGAGGCCCCTCATGGTGATAAAAAGCCTCCCACCCGTTCCCCCTCTGGCACAGCTCTGCCAATAGTGGAGCAGCAAACAGAAGCTGACCACACCCACATTAGCAGGGCAGAGCTTCTTTCACAGTGGCCAGGCAAGAATCAGACACCCTGTCTACACGCAGCTGCCCAGCACAAGCCGGTAGGGGTTGCCATTCTAACAGAAGAGGAAGGCCACAAATCAGCAAGAAGGGACATTCTCCCAGCCAACACATGCACCAGCTCCTCACAACTACCTCTATCATCATGAAAAGGCAGAAGACTTTGATCCAGATGAAAATGACAGAGACAACCTCTGAGAAGGAGCTTGGAGAGATAGACCTAACCAATCTTCCTGAAAAAGAATTCAAAATAAAGGTCATAACCATGCTGGTGGAGCTGCAGAGAAAAATATAAGAGCTAACGGACAAAGTAGGGAGGGAGAATACTGAAATACAACAATATATGGAAGGATTTATAAGCAGAATGGAAGAGATGCAAGAGGCCATTGATGGAATAGAAACAAGAGAACACGAATGCACAGAAGCTGACACAGAGAGAGATAAAAGGATCTCCAGGAATGAAACAATATGAAGAGAACTGTGTGACCAATTTAAAAGGAACAATGTCTGCATTATAGGGGTACCAGAAGAAGAAGAGAGAGAAAAAGCGAAAGAAAATGTATTTGAAGAAATAATTGCTGAAAACTTCCCCAAACTGGGGGAAGAAATAATCACTCAGACCACGGAAGTACAGAGAACTCCCAACAGAAGGGACCCAAAGAGGACAACACCAAGACACATAATAATTAAAATGGCAAAGATCAAGGACAAGCACAGAGTTTTAAAGGCAGCTAGAAAGAGGAAAAAGGTCACCTACAAAGGAAAACCCATCAGGCTATCATCAGAGTTCTCAACAGAAACCTTACAGGCCAGAAGAGAATGGCATGATATATTTAATGCAATGAAACAGAAGGGCCTTGAACCAAGAATACTGTATCCAGCACGACTATCATTTAAATATGAAGAAGGGATTAAACAATTCCCAGACAAGCAAAAGTTGAGTGAATGTGCCTCCCACAAACCACTTCTACACGGCATTTTAAAGGGATTACTCTAGATGGGAACTCCTAAGGCTAAACAGATGTCACCAGAGAAAATAAAATCACAGCAAAGAAAGCAGACCAACCAAATAGTAACTAAAGGCAAAATATAAAATCAACTACCCACAAAAGCAGTTAAAGGAAACAAAAAAGAGCACTAAATAAAAACACCCAACATATAAATAATGGAGGAGGAGGAATAAGAAGGGAGAGAAATAAAGAATCACCAGACAACATCTATAATAGCTCAATAACCGAGTTAAGTTAGGCACTAAGATACTAAAGAAGCTAACCTTGAACCTTTGGTAACCACCAATCTAAAGCCTGCAATGGCAATAAGTACATATCTTTCAATAATCACCCTAAATGTAAATGGACTGAATGCACCAATCAAAAGACACTGAGTAATAGAATGGATAAAAAAGCAAGACCCATCTATATGCTCCTTAGAAGAAACTCACCTCAAACCCAAACACATACACAGACTAAAAGTTAAGGGATGGAAAAAGATATTTCATGCAAACAACAGAGAGAAAAAAGCAGGTGTTGCACTGCTTGTATCAGAAAAAACAAAATTTAAAACAAAGAAAGTAACAAGAGATAAAGAAGGACATTACATAATGATAAAGGGTTCAATCCAACAAGAGGATATAACCATTATAAATATATATGCACCCAACACAGGAGCACCAACATATGTGAAACAAATACTAACAGAATTAAAGGAGGAAATAGAATGCAATGCATTCATTTTAGGAGACTTCAACATGCCACTCACTCCAAAAGATAGATCCACTGGACAGAAAATAAGTAAAGACACAGAGGCACTGAACAACACACTAGAACAGATGGACCTAATAGACATCTATAGAACTCTGCGTCCAAAAGCAACAGGTTATACATTCTTCTCAAGTGCACATGGAACATTTTCCAGAATAGATCACACACTAGGCCAGAAAAAGAGCCTCAGTAAATTCTAAAAGATTGAAATTCTACCAACCAACATTTCAGACCACAAAGGTATAAAACTAGAAATGAAAACAAAAAGGCTCACAAACACATGGAGGCTTAACAACATGCTCCTAAATAACCAATGGATCAATGAACAAATTAAAATAGAAATCAAGGAATATATGGAAACAAATGACAACAACAACACAAAGCCCCAACTTCTGTGGGACGCAGTGAAAGCAGTCTTAAGAGGAGAAAGTATATAGCAATCCAGGCATACTTAAAGAAGGAAGAACAATCCCAAATGAATAGTCTAACATCACAATTATCGAAATTGGAAAAAGAAGAACAAATGAGGCCTAAAGTCAGCAGAAGGAGGGACATAATAAAGATCAGAGAAGAAATAAATAAAATTGAGAAGAAAAAAAACAATAGAAAAAATCAATGAAACCAAGGGCTGGTTCGTTGAGAAAATAAACAAAATAGATAAGCCTCTAGCCAGACTTATTAAGAGAAAAAGAGAATCAACACACATCAACAGAATCAGAAACAAGAAAGAAAACATCACGATGGACCCCACAGAAATACAAAGAATTATTAGAGAATACTATGAAAACCTATATGCTAACAAGCTGGAAAACCCAGAAGAAATGGACAACTTCCTAGAAAAATACAACCTTACAAGACTGATCAAGGAAGAAACACAAAATTTAAACAAGCCAATTATGAGCAAAGAAATTGAAGTGGTAATCAAAAAACTACTCAAGAACAAAACCCCCGGGGCCAGATGGATTTACCTCAGAATTTTTTCAGACATACAGAGAAGACATAATACCCATTCTCCTTAAAGTTTTCAAAAAGTAGAAGAGGAGGGAATACTCCGAAACTCATTCTATGAAGCCAACATCACCCTAATACCAAAACCAGGCAAAGACCCCACCAAAAAAGAAAATCACAGACCAATATCCCTGATGAACGTAGATGCAAAAATACTCAACAAAATATTAGCAAACCGAATTCAAAAATACATCAAAAGGATCACACACCATGTCCAAGTGGGATTCATCACAGGAATGCAAGGATGGTACAACATTCGAAAATCCATCAACATCATCCACCACATAAACAAAAAGAAAGTAAAAAACCACATGATCATCTCCATAGATGCTGAAAAAGCATTTGACAAAATTCAACATCCATTCATGATAAAAACTCTCAACAAAATGGGTATACAGGGCAAGTACCTCAACATAATAAAGGCAATATATGATGAGCCCACAGCCAACATCATACTGAACAGTGAAAGGCTGAAAGCTTTTCCTCTGAGATCGGGAACAAGACAGGGATGCCCACTCTCCCCACTGTTATTCAACATAGTACTGGATGTCCTAGCCACAGCAATTAGATAAAACAAAGAAATACAAGGAATCCAAATTGGTAAAAGATCTTAAACTGTCACTATTTGCAAATGACATGATATTGTACATAAAAAACCCTAAAGACTCCACTCCAAATCTAGTAGAACTGATATTGGAATACAGCAAAGAATGCAGGATGCAAAACTAACACTCAGAAATCTGTGGCTTTCCTATACACTAACAATGAACTAATACAAAGAGAAATCAGGAAAACAATTCCGTTCACAATTCCATCAAAAAGAATTAAATACCTAGGAATAAACCTAACCAAGGAAGTGAAAGACCTATACCCTTAAAACTATAAGGCACTCTTAAGAGAAATTAAAGAGGACACTAGCAAATGGAAACTCATCTCATGCTCTTTGCTAGGAAGAATTAATATCATCAAAATGACCATCATGCCCAAAGCAATATACAGATTTGATGCAATCCCTATCAAATTACCAACAACATTCTTCAACTAACTGGAACAAATACTTGAAAAATTCATGTGGAAACACCAAAGACCCGGAATAGCCAAAGCAATCCTGAGAAGGAAGAATAAAGTTGGGGGAATCTCGCTCCCCAACTTCACGCTCTACTACAAAGCCACAGTAATCAAGACAGTTTGGTACTGGCACAAGAACAGAGCCACAGACCAGTGGAACAGAATAGAGACCCCAGATATTAACCCAAACATTTTTGGTCAATTAATATAAGATAAAGGAGCCATGAACATACAATGGGGAAATGAAAGTCTCTTCAACAGATGGTGCTGGCAAAACTGGACAGCTACATGTAAGAGAATGAAACTGGATCACTGTCTAACCCCATACACAAAAGTAAATTCGAAATGGATCAAAGACCTGAATGTAAGTCATGAAACCATAAAACTCTTAGAAAAAAACATACGCAAAAATCTCTTGGACATAAACATGAGTGACTTCTTCATGAACATATCTCCCCAGGCAAGGGAAACAAAAGCAAAAATGAACAAGTGCGACTATATCAAGCTGAAAAGCCTCTGTACAGCAAAGGACACCATCAATAGAACAAAAAGGTACCCTAGAGTATGGGAGAATATATTCATAAATGACAGATCCGATAAAGGGTTGACATCCAAAATATATAAAGAGCTCATGCACCTCAACAAACAAAAAGCAAATAATCCAATTAAAAAATGGGCAGAGGAGCTGAACAGACACTTCTCTGAAGAAGAAATTCAGATGGCCAAAAGACACATGAAAAGATGCTCCACATTGCTAGTCATCAGAGAAATGCAAATTAAAATCACAATGAGATATCACCTCACACCAGTAAGGATGGCTACCATCCAAAAGACAAACAACAACAAATGTTGGCAAGGTTGCAGAGAAAGGGGAACCCTCCTACACTGCTGGTGGGAATGTAAACTAGTTCAGCCATTGTGGAAAGCAGTATGGAGGTTCCTCAAAAAGCTCAAAATAGACATACCATTTGGCCCAGGAATTCCACTCTTAGGAATTTATCCTAAGAATGCAGCAGCCCAGTTTATAAAAGACAGATGCACCCCTCTGTTTATCACAGCACTATTTACAATAGCCAAGTAATGGAAGCAACCTAAGTGTCCAATGGTGGATGAATGTATAAAGAAGATGTGGCACATATACACAATGGAATATTATTCAGCCATAAGAAGAAAACAAATCCTACCATTTGCAACAACACGGATGCAGCTAGAGGGTATTATGCTCAGTTAAAGAAGCCCCGCAGAGAATACAAGTATCAAATGATTTCACTCATCTGTGGAGTATAAGAACAAAGAAAAACTGAAGGAACAAAACAGCAGCAGACTCACAGAACCCAAGAATGGATTAACAGTTACCAAAGGGAAAGGGACTGGGGAGGATGGGTGGGAAGGGAGGGATAAGGGCGGGGAAAAAGAAAGGGGACATTACGATTAGCATGTATAATATGGGGGGGGTCATGGGGAGGGCTGTGCAACACAGAGAAGACAAGTAGTGATTCTACAGCATCTTACGCTGATGGACAGTGACTGTAATGGGGTGTGAGGCGGGGACTTGATGAAGGGGGTAGCCTAGTAAACATAATGTTATTCATGTAATTATAGATCAATGATATCAAAATAAAAAAAAGTAAAAAATGAAAACCCTAAGTACTCCACCAAGAAATCCTGTTTGGACTAATGAATGAATTCAGTAAAATCACAGGATACAAAATAATATACAGAACTCAGTTGTATTTCCGTACACTAATAACAAACTAGCAGAAAGAGAAATTTAGAAATCAATCCCATTTATAGTTGCATCAAAAAGAATAAAATGCCTAGGAGTAAATTTAACCAAAGTGGTGAAAGACCTGTACTCTGAAAACCATGAGACATTGATTAAAGAAACTGAAGATGACACAAATAAATGTAAAGATATTTCATGTTCATGGATTGGAAGAAATAATATTGTTAAAATTTCCATACTTCCCAAAGCAATCTAGAGACTCAATGAAATCCCTTTCAAAACACCAATTGCATTTTTCACAGAACTACAACAAATACAGAAATTTGTATGGGACCACAAAAGACCCTGAATAGCCAAAGCAATCTTGAGAAAGAACAAAACTGGAGGTATCACAATCCCAGACTTCAAACAATACTGCACAGCTATAGTAATCAAAATAATAAGGCACTGGCATGAAAACAGACACATAGATAAATAGAATAGAATAGAGAGCTCAGAAAAAAGCCCATCATATATGGTCAGTTAATAAATGACAAAGAAGGCAAGCATATGCAATGGAGAAGAAGTCCCTGCAATAAATGTGTTGGGAAAACTGGACAGCGATATGCAAAGAATGAAACTTGATTACTCTCTTACACCATATGCAAATAAGAATTAAAAATGGATTAGAGACTTGATTGTAAGACCTCAAACCTTAAAGTTCCTAGAAGAAAACATAGGGAGTAAGCTCTTTGACATCAGTCTTAGTAATATGTTTTTGGATCTGTCTCTTTAGACAAGGGCAACAAAAGCTAAAATAAATAAGATTACATTAAATTAAATAGATTTTTCACAGTGAAGGAAACTATCAACAAAATGAAAACGCATCCTAGTGAATGTGGGATCATATTTGCAAATCATACATCTGATAAGGAATCATTATAAAAAATATAGAGAGAACTTACAAAACTTAATATTAAAAAAAAATGGGCAGAAGAGTTGAGTGAATGTTTTTCCAAGGAAGACATGCAGATGGTCAATGGATACATGAACAGATGCTCACCATCACTGTCATTAGGGAAATGTAAATAAAAGCTGCAGTGAGGTAAAACCTCACACCTGTCAGATTGGTTACTATAAGAAAAGAGCTTATCAGGTGTTGGCAAGGATGTGGAGAAAAGGGAACTCTTATACGGTGTTGGTGGTAATGTAAATTGATATGGAGGTTCCTCAAAATATTAAAAATAGAATTACCATATGATCCAGTAATTCAACTTCTGGGTATTTATCCAGAGAAAATGATAACATCAATCTGAAGACATAGCTGCACCCCTATATTCACTGCAGCACTAGATATGGAAGCAACCTAAGTGTTCATTGAAAGATGAATGGATAAAAATACAGTATATATATATATATATATATATATACACATTGGATTATTGTTCAGCCATAAAAAGAATGAAATCTTGCCATTTGTGACAACATGAATGGACCTAGTAGGTATTATACTAAGTGAAATAAGTCAGACAAAGAAAGAGAAACAACATAAGATTTCATTTCTATGTGGAAATGAACAAAACAAAAGAGAAACAGACTCATAGATATAGGAAACAGAATTATGGATTATACCAGAGCAGGAAGAGACTGGGGATGGATAGGTGAAATAGGTGAAGGGGATTAAGAGGTATATACTTATAAAGTAAATGAGTCATAGAAATTTAAAGTACTGATCAAGGGTATCACCCCATAACGTATAAAAATATTGAATCACTATATGGCCATCTGAAACTAACAGGAGATTGTATGTCAATTATATTTCAATAAAAAATTTTAAATTTGTTTAGTTTTTTATCCTAAGAGGAAGGCAAAACCACTGAATTTTAAGTGGTAAGTGACCAAAACTAGCTATGAAAATATTACTTGTGCTGCACAGTAGAGAATGGATAGATGGGGACAGATAGATAGATAGGGCTTGGCAGACTGCATGTAGGTAAGTTGATTAGAAGGCAATTGGTATAATGCAGGTGAGAGGTGAAATCAGGGTAATAGTGGAGATGAAAATAAGTTTTGAAAATTAAATGATTAGAATTTAAAAATACCATCTAGAGTTGGCAATATATTGGCTGGGTTATGGTGTGGTGGAGGGAATGAAATGTAGCAATTCTGAGATTTTTGCCCTCATGACGACATGGATGGTGTTGTCATTTGCTGAAATAGAAGACCCCAGGACAGGACCATATTTTGAGGAGGGGCATATCCCTCCCCATGTAGGGTCACTGGTTAGAGCAGAGGTCTAGGCTGGAGATAGCATTTTGTCAGCATACACTTTTTTTTTTTTTTTAAGGCACAGATAACTTCAGGAAGGAGTAAGGTGAGAAAAGGAAGCCAGACTAAGCACAGAGCTACTCCAGTATTTCACCTGAGCAATAATGCTCACACAGGGGTGGAAACTGCAAAGAAGCCTGAGAGAAGATGTGTCCAGAGAGGATGGTAAAATGCCAGGAAAGTGTTGTGAAGCCAAGAGAAAAGGGTCACTGAGAAGGAAGAAATTAAATTTGGCCCATTGCTCCAATCCATGGATTGGATATTATTCAACATATTTAATCATTCCACATGTTTTCTATCCCTCTCAACTTTAGGTGACCTGCAGATTTGCTAAGCAGGTCTTTATCTTAGTTACCATCATATATGGTGACTTGATTTTATCCTAGATCTGCTACTGACCAGTAGTGTTCCTTTCATCAAGCCATGTCAACTCTCAGTCTCAGCTTATATATTAAATGAGAAGAATAATATTTACCTCTTTGGACTTTGAGACTATTAAAAACAAAATAGCATATATTAAGGGCCATGTATAGTATCTGGTCGGTAAGAAGTGCTCAACAGATGATGTTTCATTCATTCTAATGATCAGAACTAAGGCCTGAATCCTGAACTCTGTTCTCCTCCAAGGTGACCTTGATTCATTATCAATAACTCTTGTGTATTCCTTATCAACACCTTCAGTCACTGTTGTGGACTGAATAGTGTTCCCCTAAAATTCATATGTTAAAGCCATTACTACCAGTGTGACTATATTTGGTGACAGGGCAATTGAGGTTAAGGTTAAAGATGTAATTAAACTTAAATGAGGTCATAAGTAGAGCTCTGATTCAAAATAACTGGTCCCCTTATAAGAATAGGCAGAGGGAGAGGATTAAAGATGGCAGCGTGAGAGGAGAGACAGAGGCTTCCTCCTAAAACTGGATACAATTAGAAAATATAGTTGGTGCAACTAATCCTGAGAGAGCAACAGGAAAGAGGATGACGTCAGACTGCACACACCTGGAGAAAAGAGCAGACCTCACCGAACAGGGTAATGTACCAGAGCTGTGGCTCCATGGGAACAGAGCCTCTACCCCACCCCAGCTCACCGGCAGGAGGAAGAGAAATGGAGTAGGGAGGGAGTGGAAGGCTTGGGACTGCTGAATACCTAGCTCCGGAGATCTGCGCTGGGAGCACAAACCTACATTTCATGGTGCTTCCATGAGACGTGCATGACTAACAGGTTGGAAAGTTAATACAGGCAGAGTTCCTGGGGAGACTGGGATTCCAGCCACTTGTGGAAAGCAGGGATCCATAGCCGGCAGCTCTGAGACAAAAACTTATACCTGTGTGCCCAGCCCACTGGCTCAGGCAGTGGAGACAGGAACAGCAGCCAGGAGGCATGGAACAGCTCTTTCCTCACCCCAGACACCACTACCACTCCCCTGGAACTCCCAACATTGCTTCAGGGGCTGAGCAGCTCCAGAATAGAGCTTCTAGACACTAGAGAGCACCTTATACAAACATGAAAGGCCAAAGGAACCTTGTCCAGAGTAAAATTATTAATACAACTCCCAAGAAAGATTTAAATGATATGGACCTCGTGACTCTTCCTGAAAGGGAGTTCAAAATAAAAATCATCTGTAATGTATAGCATAAGGAATATAGTCAAAATATTGTAACAACTTGGTATGGTGATAGCTGGTACCTAGAATTATCATGTATATAAATGTTGAATCACTGTGTTGTACACCTGAAACTAATGTAATGTAATACTGTGTGTCAACTACCCTTCAATAAAAAATAATTATCTACAAAAAAAAAATGATCAACATTTTAATGGAGGTACAGAAAGACATCTAAGAACTCAGGAATGAATTCAGGTCGGAGATCCAATAATTGAAGAGCATGATGGAGGGTATTAAAGGCAGGTTGGATAAGGTGGAGGAGACAATAAATGAAATAGAAACTAGAGAAGACTAATACAAAGAAGCTGAGAAACAGAGAGAAAAAAGGATCTCTAAGAATGAAAGAATATTGAGAGAACTGTGTGACCAATCCAAGCGGAACAATATTCTCATTATAGGGATACCAGAAGAAGAGAGAAAGGGATAGAAAGTGTCTTTGAGGAATAGTTGCTGAAAACTTCCCCAATCTGGGAAAGGACATAGTCTCTCAGGCCATGGAGATCCACAGATCTTCCAACACAAGGGACCCAAGGAAGACAACACCA